>NW_028324302.1:3181000-3489000 GCF_058129835.1 Hydra viridissima
TTAAATGACATGTGTCATCTGATTTGGGCAATCCTAAAATGAAGGATGATATAAATAAGGGTACTTCAGATATGAAACATTTTTAAATCTTCAGATACTCCACAATTTAAAAGTAGACTTCCGACTGAATATTGGGTAAACCATTCCTTAAAAGAAATCCTGGAATATTAATTTATTTTCTTAATACTCCTTAATCTATTAGTGGGGCAGCAGCCAGCAGAATTAAAAAATTTTTCGACCATTTTTAAAATTCCTTGATCATCCAGATGCTTTTTACAATTTTAATGAGATAAATTTTGAATTGAATCTAAGCACCAAAAGAGTTTTTTCAAGGAAAGGTGCAAACAGAGTTTAAAAAATTAATTCATCAAGACCTAAATAAAACATCACTGTCTACTATTGCTTTGGAGCTAATGGTTCTATGTTAAAATCCCAGGCTCATTTTGAAAGAAAAGTTTATTCACATGGAAGATCTTGCTTCTGGAACTGTAAAAACTGTGATTTTCTATTTGTTGAAACTGAATCTGGATGGCAAAACTAAGGCTCTTTCAAAGATTATATTCAGAGAATTGATTAAGAGTTGAAAGATTTTGCATGTCCTGTTTTCATATTCTCAGACAAATCACATTTTTTTAAATGTTCATTTAAATGGTACAAGGAGTTCTCATCTTTACTTTTAAAAAATTAATGAATGATAAAGTTTTTACAAGATCTAAAAATAACTAATGATTCTGTGGAAAAGACCTTAGCTATTTGTCATTGCACCTCTAAAAAACAGCTATTCATCATTATGTCTCTAAAATGCAGAAATGTCTGAGTTACACTCCTGTGACTATGCTTTGATTTCCTTAGTCATAAACTAACAGCTCAATATACTTTCATCAGCATATCATTCATTGAAACAGAAATTCCAGTTTCTTCAACTTCTATATCATCAATATCAACCTCTTCAACTTTAATTCAAGATGTTTTCAAACTTCCACAACCAATTAAGCATAAAACAAAAAGAATTTTATATAAAAATGAACGTAAAACAAAAAGAATTTTATATAAAAATGAAGCATAAAACAAAAAGAATTCAAGAAAGTTAAATACAGAGTCTTTAAAAGTACCAAAGAAATGTATGAAAAGGAGAAAGAAAAAAATAATAAAGAAAAAAAAGAATAGATAAAGATTCATGAATAGAAAAAAGTAATATACAAGTACATCAATAAGATAAAGATGGAAAAAGAAAAATAAAATCAAAATCGTCTGTATCTGTTGCTAAAAGGAAGTGTGGAAAACCAGCCAAAAATATTCAATATTTATTTTACATTTTTTGTGAAATTTTGAATCTTTTAAGAAGAATCTTTGAAGCTAAACAATTTTTTTTTCATTCTTATAAAAATTCAATAACATACATTTAATCTTAATGTTTCTTCTTAAATTTATCACAATTTTTTTCATAAGAATTTTATAATAGTCATTTTAACAAAATACCACAAAAAAACTAACTTTTTTTCTGCAAAATGCGTATTTCATGTTAAAAGAGCATATGACTCAAAAGTTGTAAGTACACAAAGTGTCCAAGAATGGACACTTTGTGTACTTACAAAAAATAAATCTTTTTGTGTACTGCAAAAAATAAATCTTTTACTCTATATTAACATACAATAAGATAACATAAAAAATTGAGCAAATCGTTTTAAAATTTTTTATTTATCTTGACTACTTATTAATAAGTTTTTCAAAAGTATGTTCAGATATTGTTGTTGTAACAATCAATATATTAAATTAAAATTGTATTTGTTTTATTAGCAAAATTGTTTATTTTTTTAAAATACAGTGCTATTTATTATTTTTATAAGAAATCACTAAAGAAACGCATGTAAATTGTTTGCAAGTACTCATTATAACACAACAGTTTTCTTTAAAAAGCAACAAATACTTTTTTTTGCCAATTTTGTGACAAATTAAAAAATAAAATAAACCTGAAAACACAGTAAATAAGAAGTGTTAACAGGAGCAATATTGTAGATAATCCAGCACCAAAATATATGACTACTTCCAAGTATTGAGACTTTATTGTTAATATAGCAGGTATCTCCTGTGTTAAAAAAACACTCCACTTTACTTTATGATACTTTATCAATGTAAACAAAATATAAACATACCAAATTATATCAAACCACAAAACATTGTTAAATACTATTTATTGAATAATATTATAGATTAGTATGACATTTTACTTATAGTTGATTTTTATTTTAACATTACAATACCAAAATTAGATAAGGTTGGGGCAACTATCACACTCAAGCTTGGGAAAGAAAGAAAATTGCAAAAAATGAAATTCAGAGATTGCAAAAAATGGCATAAGTATACAACATGCAAAAACTAAAGGTGCATTCATTTAAAAAAAGTTAATACCTCTGAGAGTGCAAAGTACATCATTTTGTCCAGATTATCCGAAAAGCATTTGTAATGTGTTAAATTTGTAGAAATTTGATCTGATTTTGAACAAGCTGGTGATGGCTTCCATTCACTTTCATCTAAATATTTTTAAAAATCTGACATGTAAAACAAAACCAAATTACGCTTAAAAATAAGTACACAGAAATTGAACACAATAGAAAATCAATTGAAATCATAATTAGATAATCAGTTGCAGTTTTATTGTACTATACAATGAGTTTTGGAAGTACAAAAGATGAACTTAAAGTATTTATTACAATTGATCTTCAGATAATCAGATTGTTTGCACTACTGGGTATTATTACTTTTAACAAAATGTTTGCTGATAAAAATAAATTAATAGTAGGTATAATGCCTTAAATATAAACAGATATCTTACCTTTATCCCAAATTACAATTTGAGGTTTGGCATACCCCTAAACATTAACCGGAAACATGCGATTAGAGAATATTTATCTATTATTTAACACCTATATGAAACTGAAAGTGTCTCACATAACAAGCAACAAATAAAAAAAGACTTAAAACTTTTTTTTACAAACTTTTTATAAAACTGAATTGATAGAAAATTATTTCAACTTATTTTACAAAATTTCTGTAACATTTCAATTTCTAAACACATGAAGAAAATTTTCAAATAATTTCATTTTCTTCAACAAAATACACTTAGCTAAAAATACTGAAATTAATACAAAATAAAAAATAAATATAAATATAAATATATATATAATAATGGGCTTACAACATTGTTCTGGAAATGGAAAAGAATTTGATAATTTTCCAGTGTTTGTTGGTTTGTGCTTGTATCTAAATATCAGAGAGATTCTATTTTTAATAAAATAATACTATAATAATATACTTTATAAAAATCGACTAATGAAATAATGATTAAATAAAACAAATATTATAAAAATATAACGAATAAGGAAATAAAATTCTCACTGTACACTTGTATTCCAACCACAGAGCTTATTATCTTACGGTTCCCATGAAGAGGAAAGAAAGTATTTTTCACAAATGTTAAAATCGATAGCTGCACAGTTGCAGTGGGAACAATTAATCTAATTGAAACATCTGCATTCTAAATAAAAAAGCAGTTCAAGAAATTGTTGAAAGTAAAAAAGAACAATAAGAAACATAAAAAAACTTTATAAAGTTTACCTGCTCCATAGTTATGTTCCTTTCTACTGAACAATATATTTTTAATGCTTTTCCTTCATTAATAAGCATCTGTGAACCCACATAACACAGGACCAGATTTTTTGCTTTAGTTTTATAGGAAAGAGCAGCCATTGTTGGATGATTTTCAATAGAAAAAGACCAGAGTTTCTTCAAAGACTCTTCGTAAAGGAACAATTCAAGAAGTTGCTGAAATCTAAACAACTTTTATTCTCTTTATTTGTAGAAGTTCCAAGTTAATAAAACTATTAATTACACTCACAAATTATTATGCATTTTTATAGACTAATCATTGGTTTTAATTTTGCAATTTTTCTAATTCTTATTTATGTCACTCAAATATTCAAAGTTCATTTAACTGAACACTGATTCAGGTTTAATTTCAAAATGCAAAAGCTCTGCCACATTTTTTTTTACCCTTCTACCCAAAGCTCCTTTTTTTTTTTTAACTTTTAAACTCCAAAAGCAATCCATAAAAAAATAAACAAGATTTGAAATACCTCCAGAGAGCGTTGTAATCATATACTTTTTCTTCAAGAGAAGGTAACTCTTTGTGCTTTATAACAATTAAACCAATTGAGTTCCAGATAAAATTTACGTACTACATAAATCAAAATTAAATTGCGTATTATTTTAGTGCCTAAAAAAATCTTTAAAAAAATTTCAATGATCTAGATATAAAAATTCAAGACAAAAAATAGCGACAAAAAGATTGTTTAAATAACTTTAACATTTTTTTAAGATATTGTATAATTTGTTAATTTTAAAATTCTTTTGAAGTAATTGTGTAAATATTTGTTTGGAGTAGCTGTAACTATTTTTATAAAAAAAACAAACAATATTTTTATGAAATAACAATTTTTATGAACTAATTATTTAACTTTTTTGTGAAGAAGTTGCATAATCACTTTTTTTAGTTTTGTAAAGTTTTTTTCTTTTTTTTTAAGCTGCTTCTATTTACAGCTTAAATAGCTTTATATAACTTTTGTTTGATCAAGTCTCTAGAGTGATTATAAGATTAGATTGTATAAATATATATATATATATATATATATACATATATATATATATATATATATATATATATATATATATATATATATATGTTAAATACATATATAAAACAATCGTTACATAAAATAATTATGTAACTACTTTTACAAAACAATTGAAACTATTCTAAGTAAGTGCTGCAATTATTTTGATAACACTTAAAAAGAAACTTTACTAAACATTTGAAAAAAAAATTTAGTTCTCAAATGTACCTGTGATCTATCCAGGATTCTGGAGGACTGCATAATATAGAATAACATTCTTGAAATGAAGTAGAAATCAAATTTGCTTTTAATATACTTGTATTTTTGATGTAAAAAACTGCTAAACTGATTGCAAACAGTAACAACAGCCTTTAAATTGTCTGCACTTTTTGCATTCTACAAGAAAATTTTATACATCAGAAACAAATATCATTTTTAAGTCAAAAAAAACTGTTATCTTCATTGACAAATATAAAAGATGAATTAATTCCTACCATGTAAAATGACTGAAGTGCCTTTGTTGTTGGGTTACCAAAAAAACAGCTTTCCATAGAAAAGTTCTCCCATATACCATTTCCACAACTACGCTCTGCTGTTGAAAAACCATCATAGGGACATTTTGTCCTAATAGTAGTATTGGAATATGCAGTTGGCCACATAACACTACCTTGCTCTGTAGCAGTGATGATTGGTTTACATTTAGGACTGTTTTCAGAGACAACAAAAAGATTCACAGTTGATGTAACATTTCCTGAACCATAGACAATAAGCTGGCAGGTTATTTTCCCACTGTCTGTCAAATGCAACCTGTAATAAATTACTAACAAACTTTGTTTTATTTTTTCAAAAATTTCTGAAAAACTTCAAGTTAGTGTTCAGTTTTTTTGATAAATTCGTAACAGATTAAAATACAACTTTTCATTCACAAAAACGCTGTGAATAAAAATGAGACTTAAAAAGATAACTTTACTTAGCAGATATTTTTTTGTAAAAATATATATATATATTTTTTCAAATCTGCAAAATGTTCATCTTCAGCATTAGTAAAAGAAAATTTAAGAAAAGCAAAAAAGCTGTCTGTAAGCTATTTCAGCTGTAATATTTCAAATCAAACCAGTACACAATGAGCACAAAAGCTGTTTTTTTACAAAGTAAAATTTAAATAAATAGGAACAGTTGAAAAAAAAACATTCCAATGTAATACCTATGTATGAGAAGAATACTTGTGTAAGTAGCTAGGGTTAAATTGGAATGATTGCGGATTTCTATTCTTTTGTTCAATTTATCAGGCAGCAACTCTTTTCCATTTTTTATCCAAATTATATAACTCTTTAAAATCCAAGTAGAATAACATGAGAAGCGTATGGCATCATTTTCAAATCCAATTTGATTTGTTAAAGGTATCAATCGGAAGTTAGGAAGAGAGAAAGATTCCTGATAATCTCCTTATTACAAGAATAAAGCAAATTTAGAAAATTATAATTTTTAACTAAGGGAAGCACAAACTAAGAATTGTAACACTTACCACAGTTCCAGGAAGAATTAAAAAGATTCCTAAGCAACTTTCCACGAAGCTGCTCAGGGTAGTGGCATTTTGTTTCTTCTGATAACTGCCTACCTTTTCCTAGCCAATTACCTAGCCACTTTATGTTACAATCACACAAAAGCTGATTATCATCTAATGACCTGATTAAAAGAATATCACTACAGCGTAAAAAGTTAAATTTCCTTAAAATAAAAATATAACAATATAAATTGAAAAACTATAATAATTTTTGAAAAAGTATCAACAAATAAACCTTAATGAATAATGTTTTGACTGACTGCATATGTAAAGTAAATTTTGGCATAAATTAAATCTGTCAAAAATGTAAATTAAATCAATTTACAGTTTTATTAGAAATGCCAAAAATTGTGAGTTTCTTTTCCTAATGTAAAATTTGAACATTAATTTTGAATCTAAAACTACTAAAAATATATTTATCTTAACCTCATATTTCATTTTCAATGTAATGAAACTATATGTTTATAAATAAACAAATAATATAAGAAAAATTTACAGCTTTTTGACTTTAGATAATCTCAAGAAATCATTATAGGCAATTAACTCAGCTTTTTTGCCGTTAAAACTTTTCTGTTCGCTTAAATCTCTAAATAAAAAAACAATAAAAGTTTATTAAACATAAAAACTTAAAAGTTCTAGAAAGAGAGAAAAATTTGTTAATCTATTGTAAAAATAAATAATAGATATACACAAAATAAAATCATATAGAATCAAAAAAGTTGAAAAAAAGACCATGAAATATCTTACAGTAGTTCAGTTGCTACATTTTCAAATGCACGTTGGGATATTGATAAGATATAATTACTTCTCAAGTCACTAAAAAAAAAAGATTAAATCTGAGCATATTCCTTAAACTTTCCAAAAATGCAGCATGTGTCTTTGCATATATAATATATATATATATATATATATATATATATATATATATATATATATATATATATATATATATATATATATATATGCAAAGACACATGCTGCATTTTTCAAAAAATTGTTCATTAAGGTTTATTTGTTGATACAGTAATATAGTAAAATCTAAGACCATTATCAAGATTGCATTGCAGATCATTATGGTTAAGATTCTAAAGAGAGACTACTAAAATACTGTGATGAGGAGCAAATTTTAAAAACTGAATTTGTTGGCTGTTCTGTGTGGCTAAACTCCTGTTGAAATAGCGATTGCAATCCCGGAAAAATTATTTTATTGATACGCAGAATCGTTGTTATTTTTATAGACTCTTTAATTACACTTTGTTTTGTTCGATCTTATAGGAAATCCCGGGATTGTCTAACATCAACCCCGGGATTTCCTATAAGATCGAACAAAACAAAGTGTAATTAAAGAATCTATAAAAATAACAACGATTCTGCGTATCAATAAAATAATTTTTATTTAGTATAAAATTGTAAAAAGTATTGTATTTTCCGTTGTATAATAATGTACAATATCAAAAAGGATTGATTTAGAGAAAAACAAAAGAGAAAATCTTCGCACTATGTCACGTTGGTTAGCATATACACTATTTAAAAATTGAATACAATCTGATTTAAATAATAGATTTGTAAGCAATTTATAATACCCAGACTAATTGTATCATTATACAATTAAAAGTAACTCCGCTGTTTGGAAATATTTTCTATGTGATGAAAATATCCAAACAGCGATGTGTAAATTGCCAAACTGCAAGAAGATTTTAAAAATTGGTGGTGGCTCAACAAAAGGACTTCATACACACATGTTGTCGGTGCAAAATGTGAAGGTCGAAATTCCAACCCAACCTCATATTACCAGAGAATGCACACCAAATAAACCACCAAAAAAGAAATCTAAGCCACTAACAGAATTTTTTTCGATTTATGAAAAGGAAGATAAAACACTTTGTGCTACACTTGCTTGTTTAACAGCGTCTGACAGGCTTTCATTTAATGTGATTTGTTCTTCAACAGACTTACGTGCCGTTCTAACTGCTATGGAATTCAGAAATCTACCAACGTCAGTAAACACAATTCGTAATCATGTAGTATAGTACAGGAGAAAAATAAGATTTAGTTGGTTTAGTTCATCAAATTGAAGTGCGCAAGAAAACGGAATTCGGTCTGGGAGAGAGATTTTCTTTGTCTTTTGATGAATGGACGCCACTTCGAAATCGTTGCTACATGAATATTAACATTCATGGACAAAACTCACAGTTCTGGAGTTTAGGTTTAGTACGAATAACAGATTCAATACCAGCAGAAAAGTGCATTGAACTATTAGAAAAATTTTCTGACAGTAGTTGATCTGAAAATGAGGACATCGAGGAAGATTTGTTGGACTACAATCATGAAAATCTAAGACCTAAAATTGAAATAAATGAAGTTCATTATGGGCCAGTCATTAAAAAAGTACGCAAACTAATGCTAAAATTTAGATGATCACCTACCAAGAACAACATCTTACAAAAATATATTAAGGCTGAATTTGGAAACAATCACCAATAAAATCAATTAGATATGAAACATTGTCATCAAAAATTCAAAAAGAAATCACACTATTTGAAAATGGGGGTACACGTGGCGATTATTTAGAAAGAGTCTATTCTTTTCTACTGACCGTGAAACCGACAAGTGTCAAGGCTGAGCGGGCATTTTCTTCCGCTGGACTATTTAATACAAAAATTCATAACTGTTTGGGCGATGAAACTTTGGGCGCGTTATGCTTCCTAAAGTCGCATTTCGAAGCACAAAAAACATAACATATCTCCTTATTTCTAACATAATTTTTTAACATTAACTTGTGAAATTTAATTAACATGCTAAATTAAATTCATTTAATAAATATATTTTGTGTACAATGTACTGTTTTTATTCTAAATTAATACTATACAGATGTTGTATCTGCTTTTCAATCCTGGGATTAATCCCAGGATCCCAGGATTGATATTTTTCAATCCTGAAATCCCGAGATTGAAAAAGACCTCCGGGATTGCAATCCCTATGTTGAAATCAATTAGATTAAAAAATATTGATAAAAAAGAATGGCTCAAAGACTTTTTACTTTACATACATGGAAAAGAACTTTTGAGTGTTTAATTCATTTGGATTGTAAATTTCCAAAGAAAAGCTCAAAGCAGAAGAACATCACTTTAGAAAACACCTGCTAATGCCAAGAAAAATCTCTGAATAGCTATTTTATCTTTGTGTTGAGTAGTTTTATTCAAAACTTAATGACTTGATGCAAAATTAATACAATAATACAAAATAACTTTTGTTCATAAAAAAAATGTCATTATAGAATTTGAGTATCCATAAAGAATAGATTCAAAAAAATATTAAACTCTCAAGTAGAATCATCACACATTAAAATCATGGTCAGTGCTTAGTTGAACATAAGCTAAAATCATGGTCAGTGTTTAGTTGAACATCACAATATAAAAAAAATAGTTAAACCCTCAAGTAAAATTATCACACTTGTATATATGCGATAATATAATCATATAATCATATAATCATCATTATCATATAATCAATATAATCATCATCCTAGTATATATGTGAAATTTAATATGTAGCACTGACCATGATTTTAATTTTATCAGTTTGAAGCATTTTTTGTCATCCTTTTAAAGTTTGAAGCATTTTTTGTCTATTAGAGATAAAAATTAAAAAAAAAAAGTAAACTTACATAACTGTAAGTTCTGTTTTCTCCAAACCCTGGAACACATTTTCTGATATTTGGGTGAGATAATTCCTAGACAGGTCTCTATAAAATATAATTACGTTTTTATCATTAAATCATTTTAATGATAAAACTAAGATTTATATTCAAAACTTAATACTTTTTATCTCACTTTTATCAATTACCATTTTTTAAAAATTGTATTTGTAATTATGTATTTGTAATTGTTTTATACAATATCTATATTATAGGTCTTTCTATAGCAAGATTCTACTAGACTGCTGTATAATATTATGCAACTAGTAAATTATTTGACAAATTGTATATTATGTATGTATGTATGTATGTATGTATGTATGTATGTATGTATGTATGTATGTATGTATGTATGTATGTATGTATGTATGTATGTATGTATGTATGTATGTATGTATATATATTTTATATATATATATATTTTATATATACATATATATATTTTATATATATATATATTATATATATTATATATATTATATATATATATATATATATATATATATATATATATATATATATATATATATATATATATATATATATATATATATATATATAGAGAGAGAGAGAGAGAGAGAGAGAGAGAGAGAGAGAGAGAGAGAGAGTAAGAGTTTTGAAAAAATACTAAGATTTATAAAAAGAATTCTTTGATTCAAAAGAGATTATCACAGCATTTTGTATCTTTTAAAATTTTTTATAATTTTAAAATTATGACTTACAACTTCTTGAGAGATGAAAATCCATAAAATGTACGAGAACCCAAAGTTTCAATTCCACAGTTTTTCAAATTTCTAAAATAATATCATTCAAGTTATAACACGACAATTAGTGATAAGCTACAATTTTCTATCATTTTACTAAGATAAAAGAAAGACAAAAACAAAAGAAAAAAAAAAAGATTATTATTAAAAGTATTTAAAAATATTCATAAAAAATGTAAAAATAACAGAGGCCTACAAGGACAATTTTTAACATAATCATCTACTAAAGAGGAAATTACTATAGGAACAAATTCTGAAGAAAAACTTAACAAAGTCATTTTCCTACTTCAACTAACGTAGAGATATAGTAGAAAAGATCAGACAAACTGTATGAATATTTGCTACAATTTTAAAAGTCATGATAAAATGAATCATCTCACAAAATTTCATTTCTTATATGCAAAAATTTGTTAGCTTTTTAGTAATGTGTTATTATTAGCACTAATAATTCTAAAGCATGTTTTAACTGAATATATAAATTATATAAATATATAAATTATATATAGTGAAACATATAATTCTTTTTAACAATAACTGTTGTTTAAAAAAGTAATTCTATTTAAGATTTCTTAATACTAATTACAAAATTTATCACTTGATTTCTCATTATTTCTTAATTTTAATCATGATATTAAATGATTAATAACACTGCCTAACAGTGATTTTGTTTTAGAACCAAAATATTTCTTATTTAATTCCACCTACTGAATTAAAAAATAATATTAAAAATCACATATTAGCCCTAGTCTAAGAAATAAAAGCAACAACTTTCTCCCAAGGGTATAAATTTTCATTTTTAGGAAAAAAAAAAAATTATTGTAAAATTTATACTCTTTTTGTTTTTGAATGTTTTTGACATAATGTTTTATTCATGTTTAAAACTTGTGATATGAGTTATGTATGTTTTCTAAAGCTTCTGGCCTGATCTACTCTTAGTTTTTTTTTTTATTAACTAATGTAAAATTTGACAAATCGACATCCCAAGGGAGTGTGTAATTTTAGTGGCGAACTTTTTTACATTTGTAGTAAAATAATATTTTCATCAGAAAAGACTGGTTACCGGCATTACTTTGGTATAAAGGTAGGGGACTAGGATAAGTCACAGGTTTCACATATATGCTAATTCTTGTTCAGCTACACTACAAGAATGGTTGGAAAAAAAAAAAAGATTTTCGGCTTTTGGTGTTCTTATGGTATGGAGGGAGCCTAAAAAACAACCCAGATGACTGCTATTTCTGCTTGACCCCATCCATTAAGGCAGGTTTGTCAATGAAGAAAATAGGAAACTTTTAAGGTCAAGACTAAAGCAGTGGAATCTTCTCCAATTCAATGTCAAAGTTTCACATTACAGAAAACAACAGCAGAACTGGTTTCTTTTTTTGAGAAGAAAAATAATCTTGTTGTTTGCATTGATATCTTTGAAATAATGTATTGTCTCAATTTGAAATTTGATCCAACTGAATGGAGATTATTTATAGACTCATCTAGGCTAAGCTTGAAAGTTATATTACTGTACAATCGAAACCAATTTTCTTTTGTTCCTACTGGCCATGCAGTTCACATGAAAGAGAATTATATAAACATGCAAGCTCTCCTCAACTCAATCAATTACAATGAACACAAATGGAAAATTCGCAGTGATCTAAAAGCCATTACTATAATTTTAGGAATGCAATTAGAATATACTAAATACTGCTGGTTTTTGTTTATGTGAGACGGTAGAGGCAGAAGTTCACATTGCATAAAAGAATATTGACCTGCAAGAAATTTTAACACAGATGAAAAAAATCTTAACACAGATGAAAAAAATGCTATTGTTGAACCACTCTGAAAGAAGTCGGATTTAATGAAAAATTTTATTTTAAGAAATATATTTCGTAAATATTTAAAACGGCTTTCAGATATTTAAAAAACAAATTTCCAAAATTAAGCGATGCAAAAGTTAAAGAGGGTACTTTTGTTGGTCCACAAAAATGTTAACTTATGAAGGATCCGGCATTTGATGAAGTTTTGAAGGGGCCAGAAAAGAAAACTTGGGAAGCTCTTAAAGGAGTGATTTGTGGATTTTAGACAAAAGGGATGGTAACTACTTTTAATTGGTAGCAGTACTTCTACAAAAATACTATCAACTTGGATGTAATATGTCCCTCGAGATTCATTTCCTTCACTCACATCTAGACTTCTTTCCCTCCAGTTGTGGAGCATTTAGTGATGAGCAAGGGGAAAGGTTCAACCAAGATATTTCTGTAATGGAACATAGATACCAAATTATGTCATATTGTGAATTAACTGAAATACAAACTTATTGCTATTGCATATCTCAGAAACTAGAGTTTAAAAAAAATTTTGTTGTCATTTTCTTTTTCTCAACTCAAAATTAGAATAATTTAAAGAAAGTTAAAGATACAAAAAAAAAAAATTTTTTTTTTTTGTTGCCCAGTGTAATTTTTTTAATTTTCTTTTGAAAATTTATTTTCTTCAAACTGATTTTTACTTACACAAAAAAAGATCAAAAATGTTTTGTTGATTTAGGGGACTGAAAACTACTTTATTCTCACTTTTTGGATTTTTTTTTAATTCAGGGCTAAAGTTACTTTAAGGTTAAATACATAGCAACAAGCTTTTAAAATGTGCTTTCGAAAGTAATTTAAGATTATTAGTCTAAAAAAAAGTTCATTGAGCATTTTACAATTGACGTCTGTTTACATAAATATACTTATTTATTAACATTGTATGTTTTATTTGAGATATAGTTTCTTAAAACTGTTTAAAGAATAACTGACTTACTCAGTTATTATTATTATACTGAACTACTCAATTATTCTTAGTCTAAATACATTTATATGCTGACAAGCACATTCCTTACTAATAAGGCCAAGAATCTTCCATTATTATAACTTTTCTTTTTTTGATGTCTAAAAAAGATGATCATTTAGTAATTTTTCAGTTTGAATTGATTATTGCCCAAAATATTTTTGCTCTAAATCATTAAATATTATTATAGCATAATAAAAAATAAAAAGTTAAAAAAAAAAAATTATAAAAAATATTGCAAGAAATTGACTTTAACACTTTCTAAATAAGAGCATTTAACTTTTTTTATGCACTTTTTTTTTTATATTTATGCTTTAAGAAACTTCTCAGAAATTTCATTATTAATCAGGCCTCAGTACCTATCAGAAATTTCAATTATCAAAAACTTACAGTCTTCTTATTTTGTTTGGATGAGGAAATGTGGACTCATTAACAAATTGTAAATGGTTTCCTTCCAAATCTCTAAACATAAAAAAAAAAACAATTTTTGAGCAATTGTTTTCATTGAGTATATAATTTAAAAACATCTTAGGAGTTAAATATAATTTACAAGATTACTAAACTAATTCAGTTACCATTCATTACAATCTTGTAGATTAAAATTATTTTTAAAAAAATTTACTTTACTTTACAAAATGTTCGTGGCATTTTTTATGTTCAGATTTAATGAAAGTTCATTATAATCAACAAAATAATTAGCACAGAAGAGAAGGAAATATGCTGTTTTTAGCAGAACAAAACTATACATCTAGATAAAATGTTGTGTGCGTGTGTTTGCTTTTATGTCTGCATTTAGAATAAATTTTATTCTTTTTGTTCACTAAGTTTCTGTGTTCATTCATTATGATCTTGCTCTTTTAGTACAGGCATAGCATACAATTCAGCATTCTCTAAAATATTTTAGAACTTTCTAGAACCCTCTGAAACTTTTAAAGTTTAAAATATTTTTGGGGAAATCATATAACTTCATACTTGTTGATATTTGTGTTAAACTCTTTCAGTAACCATATATAATGTAGTGCAATATAAGGTATATATATTACAATACAGAAGAACAAGGACCAGTAATCTGATGTGATATCAGCAGTCACATAAAAGAAGAGGAAAATAATTTGAAAGTTGTTTTTTCTAATACAAAAATTTGAAAAAATTTTGATTAAAGTTCTAAAGACATTACTTTTGAAAATATTTTCTTATATTATCTATTTACTTAATAATATATTAGTAATTTAATCTGCAAGCAACTAATTGATTGTTTTAAAGGAGAAAAACAAGTTTATTATGAGTCTTGCTAATTATATTCAGCCTGACCTAGAAAAAAATTTGATATTTTATGTTTTGTTTTCGTTTAAAGTGGAACCAGATTAAAGGATAAGCCATAAGAATTTATAGATTTAAAAGTTTATTTATTATTTTGAACCGGTCTAATAAATTAATAATATATAACAATATTAAATTTATATATATTTTTTATTTAACTTTTAGTTAATCTTGTTTTTTCAAATCCTTATATAAAATCTAATTTTGATGGCAACCATTTTAATGATCATTTTTTGTGAGATGGAGACTTTATTTTTAAGTGTTTATATTGTAATAGTTTAGTTAAATTTTCATATTAGTTTATGATTGTAAATCTTAAAGAAAATAAAATATTTATTCAAAAAGTGGCTTTTAAGGACATCTGGATCAATCATCAAAAACATGTAATTACTGCTTTTAGACATAATGTTGATAGTATAATGGAAGATGCTTTAGAAAGCTTGAGCTCCTTGGCCATATTTCTAATTAACTTTACAGGATTGTAGACAATCTTGTTTCTGACTTTCAGAATCAGCTCTGGAGTTCTCACCTTATACTTTTGCTGTTTTCTAGGCTTCAGAGATTGGCCATATGCTTCAAGATTACATTTTATCTTGAAAACAATTGATTTTGAAACTTTTAAGATCCTGACAATATCCACAGGTCGTTTTTGGGCTTCTAACACTGCCACTAGAGCTTCTCCTTTTACTTGAAAATTCATTTTTGTATGCTAATCTTGGAGCAATATTTCATTTTTCAGTAAGTTTAACTTAAATTACAAAATGAAAATGCATTAATAGACATCTATAAATTTTAACAGGAAATTTAAAAAAAAGCTGTGCAACAGTTATAGCCACCTGGTATGTTCCAGTGTGCTTTTGATATCTAGCCTAGTTTGGTACTTTAATGCTTAAAAAATTATAGAATAGAGTTTAAAATGGCAGATGTTAAATGAGACATTACAATGGCAATCACTTAGCTTTGAGTACATTTAAAATCTTGCAAATCAGCAAGCAATATGGATGCTTGAAATCTTAAAACACATCCCAATTCTCAAAAAAACATAATAACTTTCATTGCTTTACTGATTACTGTATGGATTTTAGAGCTGTTTTTCAAACATTTGGCAAATGTCTGCTTTCACCATGCATAGGTGACACTCTGGAAGTCACTTGGAAGTTCACTATTCCAAAGTTTTTTCAACAGCGTGCTGATACAACCAACATCAACAATGGAAAAAAGAATGGAATTGTTCTCAATTACTAAAAATGTTCTCAGAGAAGGGTATAAACCACAATTTATTAATTGTCAGCATCACATTTTGGACAGGATCTAACTGATAAAGATTCAAAAGATGACACAAAATTTTTATACCATTAAAAAAAGAATTTTTATTCTTTAAGGAAGAAGGCCATTTTCTATTGATTTATTTTCAGAAAATTCTTAACATAACCAATGCAAGTTTAATTTCAAGAACCATTTTTGCTATCCAGCCAGGTTTCATGAAATCATGCTGGACCACACTTGCACTAGACCACCATATACTTATCATTGTCTTCTTTTAATGAATATTGCATTTTAAAGCATATTTTATTGATTAATCCCTGTCCAACAATTGTAATGAATGCTTGCAATTGTTATTTTATGCCTTTCTTGTCACAAATGACAATTTGAATTAAAAATGGATCAGACTTGATACAAGAAGGCAAATCAAGCAAGCTACTAATTGTTTTTGTTTCTGTTTTAATTCAGTTCAGGTGGAACTCATTTATGAGTTATTAACATTGTTTGTTTGCTAACACCAAAAATCAACAGTAATTCATAGGCACTCTTAAATGGGTCAGACTTAACAGCATTCTTTAGGCTTGTTGTTATTGACCATTGATTCTGGGCATTCACATGGCTCAGTTATGACATTTAACATTTTTTAGAGGTTAGAATGATTTCTTTAAACAGGCAAGATATGTAACTTTCAAACAAACAAAAAAAAAAGAATGGTAAAATATTGAGCCGATGTTAAATAATAAGCTTTTTGCAATATTCTTAACTACAAATTTCTTTTTTGCCAACCTATATAACTGCCATATAAAAGTTGTGTTAATTTTATGTTGTTATCAAAAGCTTTATTAACTTTATAAATTCATATCTGTTAAATACTATAACATACATGTAATTAGTCTTCCACACTAAACATAATTAAAAGACAAAAAGCACATACATATCCATACTGATATTTGTAGGTAGTGTTGCCAATGATACAAATTTTAAATTCTCACATGAAATTGTGAAACCCTTCTTTTTATGACTACAGCGACATCCCAAAGGCACACTGGGACACTCATCAACCATTATTGCTCCATATACAATTGTTAATATTGGAATTACTAAGAATATCTTCATAGCTTGTCTTCATAAGTTTGTGACATCTACATAAATTATATATATATATATATATATATATATATATATATATATATATATATATATATATACATATATATATATATATATATGTATATACATATATATATACATATATATAAATATATATATATATTTATATATATATGTATATATATATACATATATATACATATATATGTAAATATATATATATATATATATATATATATATATGTATGTATGTATGTATGTATGTATGTATGTATGTATGTATGTATGTATGTATGTATGTATGTATGTTTGTATGTATGTTTTTATGTATGTATAAATATACTATATGTATATATATATATTTTTGTTCATAGTATATATGGACAGAGTTGAATTTTTTTTTTTTTTTGTTTGTTTATTATTCGAAACCAAAATAATAACTTTTAACAGGTTCTACACTGAAAGACGCTGCAGACATTACCTGGGGATTCAGTAAATCATATTTTGTTAGATCCAAATAAAGAGCATTGTAAAATGTCAGGTTCCTAAATTTAACTATTTTTAAAATTATATATACATACGTATATAGATACATATACATATGTGTGTATATCAAGAAACATGACACATGGCGAGAACCGTCACACGGCAATATAATCCCCGATAAAAGATCAAATAAATAGGAACCCTTTCAAGTTTCCGTCAAGAATATTATAGCGTATTTAATTTCTTTAAACAAAAAAGATTTTTTTATGCTTACTTAATAACACAAAATATCTAAAGATATTCAAAATGTTTCGTAGCAGAAAGACATGAAATGATTCGAATGGTTTTGTAACCAGTATGAACATTAATAATACTTCAGTTTTCTTTTAAGATTATTTGACACAAACTTTACGATTGCTTTTATTTACTATAAATTTTTGTTTAAAAACACGCGTAGATTTTGTTCCTTTGTTTACTTTTTCTAATCACCCCCCGTAGGCAAAACTATAAGCCAAAATGGAATAAGCTTGCTTCCGTTAATTCGTTTAACCGGCAATTTTATTCTTAAAAAAAAACAATTTTCGGATATGACGCTTTGGTTTATTCGTGACGTAATGGATGAAGCAAAAGACCAAATAATTGAAAAAAAAGTATGTGGGCGGCAAAGTTAAAAGGGGATAAACCGTGGCTACTAAAAAAACAGGCCTCTTCTGTGCACAATATTTTGGAAAATGTAGACACTGAGTTATTTTGTGGCTTTGAGTCACCAAGAGCACGTGTTCTCACGGTAACACGTGCTCCCGTACCAAATAACCTCATAATGCCCAAAAAATCTTGTATTATACTGGTTGTAACTCAAATTATGGCTCTGTAAAACAAAAGATAGCTATTTACAGATTACAGATAGATCCTGAAGATTTTCAGAGATGGATTAAAGCAATCTCAAGAGATAATTACCGGCATTGTCATGTTTATCCAGCATAATATCTCTTGGGATTGTTCAAAGTGTAGTTTGTGCAAAACACTTTCCTTTAAATTTTCAAGTTGTTCAAGTAAAAGGAAGAGGAAGACCTTGAAATCCACCATTTGTGTATTTGAAGTAATACCCAAGAGTTTAGTTGAAAAGCTGAAAGTTCTGTGAGATCAGCTAAAGAAAATGAACTATCAAACTTCTTTGAGTTTGACAAATTTGATTCATTTGAAATGTTTTGTGTATCAATATCTCAAGAAAGAATTGGTGATTCAATTGTTCATTATACTTATTTGAATAGCTGCTGTATTCAATCAAAAAGACTTGCATTAACAAGTTTTTTCTAAGAGCATTTAATTATCTATCATATGAACCACATTATGTCAGAGTTAGATGCACTACGTTTCAATGAGTTAATTAAATTTTCTGAAATGCTAAAGTCGAAGTTGATTAATGGATAGAATTAAAAGCATAGCCATGGACAGAAGCAGTCCATTAGTTCAAACATAGTTTAGTTGAACTAGTAAACATTTTGTAAAGTAAACATTTTGTAAACAATTTGCTTACATATGTATTGCTTTGGAAATTGAAACAAACCCTTTGGAAATGAAACAAACCCTATAGAAATATCATTCAGGAAACTTAGAAGGTAGTAGAGGAACCTTTGGATATATGAAAATTGCATATTGCCTTAGATGGAGGTGACCTGAATATATAAGGTGATACAATTTGTGAATGTGTATGCCTGAGTTACATTCTAGTCCTGCTTACTCATGGTTATTTTATACCTTATAATTTTAGCAAGATTAAAAGAAGTTTTTGTCATATTATTATAAGCATTTCTACTTTTGTGTAGATATCTTGTTTATAAATTGGTAAATCTATATTTTATAGCTCTTGATATTTCAATGTACATAGGAGTGATGTTATTAGCTTTTGTTAATATCAGTTGTTTGTTAAATGTTGTTTTTAGTTGTTGTTGTTGTTTTTTTGTTTTTTTTACTAGGACTCAAAAAATCATCAGTTCCTTTTTTTTTATTTTTTCATCTGTCCTGTTTAATATAGCTATATGGTGATATGTTTAAATTTGTGCCCTGATCATTTCTGTTTTACTAAAAACTTTGAGCTGATAAAAATGTCAAGTAATTTCAGTAAGAATACACTTAATCAATAATCAAGTGGCATCTGATTTCCCACGCTCAACCTTAAAAATGATCAAATGATTAAAATGAAGGTTGGGAATCATGGTATTGAGAGCCGATCCCAGAATTTTCTGAGCTTAAAAGAAATAAAAATGTTCAAAGAAAAATGCAGATATGAAACATCTGCATTTCAATTGAGATATTTCATATCTGCATTTCTCTTTGAGGAAAGAGAAATGCAGATATGAAATGGAGGAACATGAGGTGACTTTTTGCAAACAGCATGTGATTTATTTTTTTTTCTATTAACCCTACCAGTGCAGAGTCTGATTGCAGGACTTTCAAGAACTGGTATTTATAAATGTAATCTTAAATCCCTGGGATTGAAAATATTCCCTGGGGTTATAAACTCTAGATCTAATGTCATTTTCAAAAGAAAAAATCCAGTTTTATCCCTTACCCCTTCCGAATTGGCCAATAACATTGTGCAGTTGTAAATATGTTGTTCAACTGGTTTGTTTAGAAATAAGTGACATTTAACGGTACGTTCTAATTGAACAAAGCGGTAGAAGTATAAGAAAACTTAGCTAAAAGGACTAACTGGTCACAATTACCTGAATTCCCGTAAGAATATATATATATATATATATAATATATTTGTGTGTGTGTGTGTGTGTGTGTGTGTGTGTGTGTGTGTGTGTGTGTGTGTGTGTGTGTGTGTGTGTGTGTGTGTGTGTGTGTGTGTGTGTGTGTGTGTGTGTGTGTGTGTGTGTGTGTGTGTGTGTGTGTGTGTGTGTGTGTGTGTGTGTGTGTGTGTGTGTGTGTGTGTGTGTGTGTGTGTGTGTGTGTGTGTGTGTGTGTGTGTGTGTGTGTGTGTGTGTGTGTGTGTGTGTGTGTGTGTGTGTGTGTGTGTGTGTGTGTGTGTGTGTGTGTGTGTGTGTGTGTGTGTGTGTGTGTGTGTGTGTGTGTGTGTGTGTGTGTGTGTGTGTGTGTGTGTGTGTGTGTGTGTGTGTGTGTGTGTGTGTGTGTGTGTGTGTGTGTGTGTGTGTGTGTGTGTGTGTGTGTGTGTGTGTGTGTGTGTGTGTGTGTGTGTGTGTGTGTGTGTGTGTGTGTGTGTGTGTGTGTGTGTGTGTGTGTGTGTGTGTGTGTGTGTGTGTGTGTGTGTGTGTGTGTGTGTGTGTGTGTGTGTGTGTGTGTGTGTGTGTGTGTGTGTGTGTGTGTGTGTGTGTGTGTGTGTGTGTGTGTAGGAAACGTAGAAGTTGTTTAAATAAAAACACAGGCTAACAAAAAAGTATGTAGTAAAAACCTTTTAAGCAAATGAAGCTATCTTATGTATTTTTGAGTCCTGATAAAACCACATCTGACTTTTTTTTTGTATTGTGTAAAATTATCTGAACTCACTGATTGCATTTAAAAGTTTGGGTGATAAGACCTTTTTTTGCTCTTTTTTTCCCGCCTTGTTCTTCTTCACTTACAACGGTTTGTTTTTAAACAACATAACCTTACTTTTCAGCTTTTTGTTCTAATTGTGGCTAACAGTTTTTGTTATATTTGTGGTGGATTCATCACACACAAATGTATATAAATCAGGCGAAATTGAAAAAGAGTTTTTTTTATCGCTTGTATCAGGTTTACTACCCATTAAAAATTGGTCTACCCGAAAAATATAGCAGATATGCTGTTTACTATTACAATAACATTATAAAATAATATCAATCTAATATAATAATAATCACTAAAGTCAAATACGCGTAAAAAAAAAAGAGTAGCAAAGTACAAATAATTTGTGTAATTTTTTTTTTTTAATTTATAGTTTGATATATATTTTGAATAAATGTAAAAACTGTGAAAATGTAAAAATTTAAATACGAAAATATGAATGAAAACAAAATACTTCCAACGTATTGGGATTACCATAAAATGGGATTGCATGATTAAAATGGGATTGCATAATTAAGCATCGATGTGGACAAAAATACTGAAAATAAACATTTAAATTACGTGTATTTTCCAATAATATATAAGGAATAACTAGATGTCTAACTGCCGTAAATCTGCATAAGAAAAAGTGAAGCAAAAATCGGCCATTATGGGGGCAAAATCTTTACGCTATTTATCAAAACAAATACGAACCTTAAGATTTTTTAAATTTGCCCCCCCATAATGGCCGATTTTTTTATTAAACAAAAAATGTAACTAATGTATCATTTGTTATATTAGGACTATAGCATAGGACTTTGTTAGGTCATATTGAAACCCGTTAAAGTTTTATGTAGAAGTTTTAGCGTGGTAGGTGCAATGTTAACTGTTTTTCTGGATTCCTCATAAGCCCCTATCTAGACTCCAAACGTAAAAATCAGATAAAAATGCAGATTTTATGAAATTTTTATCCCTCTTAACTTATTGAGAATCTGTTGACATCATCAAAATCAATTTTCAAATCTATTGACATCATCATCTATATAAAACTTAGTTTCAAATAGATTAAAGAGGTTAGAATTAAATAATAATAATAATAATAATAATATATTTTTATTTGTATTCATTTCCGTGGTAACAAGAAGAAATATGTAGACATTTCTAGATCAAAAGTGATTACATAGGAGGAAAAAATTGTCTCACATTTCTAACTGTTAAAAGCGTTACTTTTTTACTATTTTTTTAGTTAAATTTTATTGTTTATTCTGTAAAAAGCAGGTAAAGCAAACAAAAAATAAAAGCAGGGGAAAATAACCAATATAACATAAGCTATTCCCTTCCTGATTGGTTAAATTTTACAGCATGGCTAACTTTTTGTTAAAAAAAGATGCGTTTTAGCAGTAAATAACATTTATCAATCTAGGAGAAATCGGGAAAAAACTGCATTTATACGATTTACAGACTCTAAAGGATTTGCTGGAATTTGGGTTGTACCTATACGAGACAACCTAAACAAGAGGATATATAGTTGGATTATATGAATATGAACAAATATGAATAATAGGGTATATATATATAACACAATTTTGAAATAACTTAAAGTTTAGGAAAAAAAACTTCATTTATTCCTTTTTTTTTTTTTTTTTTTTTGAGGAAGCATAGTGGTCAGAACGTCTAGAAAAAACGAAGTCAGTGGAAAGTTAAAAAAAATTTTTTTTTTTCACCCAAATTAATGTTTTTTTAGCTCAGTTACAAGTATATTAATGTGTACTTAAAACAATCAACTGAATTTCAAAATAATTCAATGGCTATTAACCTCTCCATTAACAGAATTTCAATGGGTTATGAAATGTAAATAATTGAACAAATGTAAAACTTTTAAAAACCATTTTAAAATGAAAGTAACTACTGTTACAATATAAAATAGTAAAAAAAAATGAGAGTAAAAAAAAACTATAATTTTTATATATAAATAAGTGCCTAAAGTCATACAAAAAGCCTGTCATCATTAAGTTTTATTAAGAATAATACAAAATTGCTTAAAGTTCGATGACTGCTTAATGTTTCTTCTAAAACTACATATCAATGTTGTCATCTTTGTAAAATCTCATGAACGGCTGTCAACGGCTTGACTATTTATAAAACAAATAACATATTACATACAGTAGAGTGCAAAAGTTTATAAACAGCTAAATTTTTCAAGTTTTTTCGTCATAACTTTGTGACTTTTTACTGAAAAGGAATGAAATTTTCAACAATTGTTCGTATAATGTGATTAAATAGTATTTTTTACTCAAAAAAGTGATAATTTGTAACGAAAAGGAGAAATTCAAAATTTATTGAAAACATAAACGTGCAAAAGTTTATTCACAAATAAAAAAGTTCAAAAAAGAGATACTATCTCTGGTTGCTTAATAACAGCAACATATAGAGTCAACTAAGTTGATAAGAACATATATGGGGATATTTGCCCAACAATCTGAAAGCACCTAGAATAAATGATCTTTATTGGCCGGTTTTTCGCCTTTCAATTGACGATCAAAATGTTCTCAAAGATTTAAATTTGTGTTTTGAGAAGCCCAAATCCAAAGTAGGAGTTTTTTTCAAAATGAAAAAAGTTTGGATAGAATTTGCACGGTGCTTTAGATTGTTCCCTTGCTGGAAAATCAAACCACGAGACGTTTTTTCCATTCCATGTGGCAGCATAGCATTCTTGACTATATCTAAATATACATTTTGATCCATTCCCAGCAAGCACATAACGTTGAAACAACGTTGAAATAACGTTGATCGACGTTGATCAACGTTATTTCAACGTTGTTTCAACGTTGTGTGCTTGCTGGGTTATGTCTTCAATGCAATGAAGTGGACAAATAGAATCACGACCGAAAGATCCCCAAACCATTACATTGCCATCACCATGCTTAACTGTTGGCATTTGATACTTAGGAGCAAATCTTTCATCTTTCGGACGTCTCATGTAATTGATACCATTGCTACAAAACATACAAAAATCGATTCGTCACTGAATAAGACTTTGACCATTCTGTTGAAATCTAATCCAAACGATCTTTTGCAAATTTCATTTGGACTGAGCAATTATTTAATAATATTTATGGTTTCTTGGCAGGACAAGTACCAAACAAATTAAGCAGACGCAGAAACGTTTTGTAGTACCTACGCTGCCTGTTTATAAACTTTTGCACGCTACTGTATATTAAATGAATAGCTGATTTTGACCCAACGTCATTTCATCTTATGATCCTTTAGAATTTTACTTTTTCTATGCTTACAACTGTTTGTGTAAAAAAATTTTTCCGCATACTTCCGTTTTTCAAAAACATTTACATTTAAAAATTACACTTTTAAGCAATAAAGCATGAAAAACATGGCAGAGAAATAATCGAAAATTGTGTGCTTCCAATAGGAATTACAAATGAAAAAGCTAGCGAAGGAAATAATAAAGTTTTGAAAAAATTTTGACTTGAGCATTCTCGAAAAAATTCATGGGCTAGTGGCACCTTTGACCTCTTTCATCGACTGATGGACATAAGTGATCCAATCATACTCAGTCAATTTCAAAGATGGCGCAAAAAAAATCATGAAAAAAAAAAAGTTTATTCACCAGAAATATTGTCTGTTCTTCAGATTCAAAGACTGCTGATTGAAGATTCAGAATCAGATTCTGATTAATTTCTGAGCTTTTATTCTTAAGTAATTTTACTAAAACAAAGATTTACTAAACAAATTATTTTTCTTATTTTAACTTAAAAACTCGACTCATTTTTTGTATTTGTATGAGAGATGTAAATTTTTGTCAAGGTTTCGGTGTTTTGAATAAACTTTTGAATTATCAGTGTTTGCTGTTCAAAAAATATTCATTTTTGACCAAACAAATTTTATGAAAAATAGAATTCGCACGTTTTTTAGCATTTCTGACCACTGTAGGGAGGAGGGTGATGGTATGATTAGTTCCCCTGGCTACGTACCGTAATAAAATACATGGTTATTTTCAATATCATTGGTTTTATTACCGTTGAAATAAAAAATTATTTAATATTATCTCTTTGTTGTTAAACACATGTAACAGAATGTTTATCAAATTACACCGTGCACTTTTTTTTGGTCGTCTTTACTTAAAGCATTTAACCAAGCTTAAACTTTTCTGTGCTTCGACAATTTTTTTCATTTGATTTTTAAATTTAATGAAAGTCACCCAGCACAAGAACTCAAATGTTAGTTGGAAATGCAAATTATTATCTAAGAATTGCAATGTATCTGTAAAGGTTTTATTTAGTAGTGAGGCGTTTTTGTTCAGACTCTACACAGCTAACATTGAGGTGTTTTTGTTTCAGAAATAATCTGAACAAAAACTAAACTGTTCCAAAATTACAACTCCTTAAAACACCCACAGAAGTATATTTTAAGTTGTCTTTCGGGGTTTGAAGTACCTATAACAAGCAGATCCAGACAAGATGAGTCACGAAAAAGTGCTTAGACAGACTAGTTTAATGTAGATTTTTTTTGAATCTATATAGTGTAAATCTTTAGATTTATGTTGTCTTAAATCAATTTTTCATCAGATTTTATTTTTCAAAACGCTTATTTTATTTGATAATCGGTAATATATATTAAACTAACTCGGAAAAAAAAATGTTTTTATTAATTGAAACTCAGACTAAGTTCGGTAAATACGAAAGCGAGTATCAGCCCTATTTCAATACAAATAAGCTAAATACCATTTGATATCGATATTTTCACCAAAAAGTTCGCAATGGTATTTCCACCAGAAAGGTCTTCAAATAAGTCAGTGTTTTATTTGATTTGAATGAATGAATACCCGATCGTAATAACAGTCAGGTATTTGTTTTGATAACGCTCAGTCAGAGAATTAAAAATGGCGTCTGGAAGGCAAAATCGTTCTCTACCAAGTAGACGCAGTAGTGTTGCTAGCAACTTTATGGATAGTGGTGCACACGAAAATGACAGTGGCAGAGAATTGTTTGAAGCATGTCGCACAGGAAATGTTACACGTGTTCGTTATCTGTTGCAGAATAATTGGAATGTAAATATGAGAGATACTGCTGGAAGAAAATCAACACCATTACATTTTGCTGCAGGTTCGTCTAGCAGATTGTTTCAGCTATATGTACAACCAACATCTTATACTCTCATTCGTGTTTTAATTTAAGATTGTTAAAAATTTTGATAAAAACGGCACTTAAAGTAGGTTTAGGATTTATTCTTTTTAAGTATTCAAGTTTCTTACGACTGGATACAAAATCTATATTTTATACTTCAAACAATTTTGTATGATATTTAGTAGGTAAATGAATAAAAACTATTAAATATTTATATAAAGTTTATCACTCAATTTTCTGAGGGCAATATATTGTCTCATATTTTTCCAGACAAAGATTTTTAACCCATGCCATCTGCTGATTTTGTTTAGATTCAAATAAAACAACTCATACATACATGCATATGTGCATACACGCACACACACATACACATACACACACAATTGGTTAAGATTTAATTGGTATTGCTTTACTTAAATGTTATTGGTTTGAATTAATGTTTTGTTTAGGTTTTGGCCGAAAAGATATTGTAGAATATTTATTAGACGCAGGTGCAGATGTCCATGCTAGAGATGATGGTGGGCTAATTCCTTTGCATAATGCATGCTCTTTTGGGCATGTTGAAGTGACAATATCTTTATTAAGACACCATGCTGATGTTAATGCAAGAGATAACTGGAATTTCACTCCATTACACGAAGCTGCTATCAAAGGAAAAGTGGAAGTTTGTATTGGTATTTATTTATGATTGTAAATATTTTTTAAAGCTTGTTATTGCTGTTGTGGTCATCAAGGTCTTAACATTTTATCATAGCATACTAATGCCCAGGGTAAAAATAGGAAATGTCTACCTCAGGTAATCTCATAACAGCTGATAAAATTTAAGTTTAAATTAAGAAAGTATGGTACTTAACAACAGCTCTATCTTATTATATAGATCTTCATATTGGATATTGGCAGAGTTGAATCAATTAATATAACTAAGTTTGAGAAACTATTTAGATAAACTTGTTAACTGACTTACCGTTCTATGTTTTTTATTCCAATTTTTATTATAAATTTAAATTTAACTTAAATAATAAATAATTTTTGAAAATTAAACACCATAATTATTTTACTTAAATTTAGCATTACTGCAACACGGTGCTGATCCTTCGATTCGAAACACAGATGGAAAAACTGCTCGAGACTTAGCTGAGGCAACTGCAAAAACTGTGCTAACAGGTCACTAATCTAACAGCAAAAACATGATTTTTCTTTAGTTTTATGAGTTTAAAGTTTTTTAGTAGCATAACTGTAATAACCTTAACATCTTAAAGCTATTTTTGTAAAAGATTCATTGTTTAAGTACAAAATAGTAATATTCTTAAAATCAATGAAGATAGTAATAATAAAAAAAAGCTAATGAAAATATTTATTGAAAACTTTTTAATTTGTAGGTGAATACAAAAAAGAAGAACTTCTGGACAGTGCCAGGTTAAAATGATTTAATTTTAGAGGGCTTAAAAATAGAATATATATATATATATATATATATATATATATATATATATATATATATATATATATATATATATATATATATATATATATATATATATATATATATATATATATATATATATTAGGCATGATATTTAACATTGGTGCAAGTAATTAATAATAAATGATGTCTCTGAAATGTTGATTCAAATCTAATCAATTTGAATCAACCTTTTGGAAATGTCATTTATTACCAACTAAACAACATCCTTACAGATCTTCAATCTCTGAAGTATTTATAGAGGGCAATTTACATTTACACAACCCATTTTTCAGATTGTGACATCAGAAATCAAGTCGTGTTCTAAATTTCAAATTCCCTTATATCCCTATGTTAATTTTGTTTAAGTTGATAAAAAAAAGTTGGAAGCCTTTGTTTCTCAATTATTTTTTAGGTCTGGGTGTGAAGAAAAAATGTTAGCTCTTATAACTCCACTTAATGTTAATTGCCATGCAGGAGATGGCCGCAAGGTAATTTAAAGAATTAACTTTGAACCTGCTTTTGATATAAGTAATTTGATTGTAAAGTTTACATTCTATTCATAAGTCATATCTTAATTTGAAAAGAGTTGTAATATTTATACAATTAATTGTATATATAAAACTATGAATGATATATAACAAAAGTAATCTATAGATATTTAAATTGTTAAAAAAAATTTCTCAAGATTTTGCTAAAATTTGATGGTTGATAATGCATTCTTTTTTTATTAGTCAACTCCACTTCATTTAGCTGCGGGTTATAATCGTACAAGAATTGTTGAAATACTACTAAAGCATGGTGCTGATGTTCATGCTAAAGACAAAGGGTAAAAGTTTGTTTGTAAATTTAAAAAATCATGATTAATTAGACTGATGTACAGTATTGGCGATTAATAACAATCCATCTTTTTTTTTTTTTTTTTTTAATATTATTAGACTTTGATTGATAATAAATCAATGATTGTTTGACTCTTTTCAAATACAAAAAGTGTTAATTGATGAGCATCATATTTTCATTCAAATAAATATTGATATTCATAAAAATATTAATCAATGTGTTAATTATCTTGTTGTTTTTTTTGACATCTTACAATCTAAAATAATGGCCAAAATTAACAATCCACTCTATTGTTTTAAACTTCCTTCAAAATTGCATTTGTCTTTGAGTAAAACTTTGAACTAATTTGTGAATTAATGATAATTGTTAGAGAATTTTCATTTAAAATGCTATAAATATTTGAAAAATTTGTGCAAGAGAAATATAAAAGTGAGTATCTAATTAACTACAACATTTCAGCAATAAAAAAATCAAAATGACTAGAAAAACTATTGATAATATGACAAAATGTAAAGTCAATGAATAAAACATCTCAATGAGAAAAAGTGTTAAACATTTAAACATAATGCATGCAATTGTTAGCAGAATAATGCATGCAACTGTTAGCGGAATAATCAACCGATATCATGAATACAATACAATTGAAAATCTTCTGCGTTCCAGAAAACCCAGCATTTCAAATGAAAGAAATGACCATTTACTTATTTGCATAGTGAAAAAAAAAAAAAAGTTATCATCTACTGATGTCAGTTGAAAATGGCAAGAAGCTTCTGGTGTTGTTGCTCGAACAATTAGAAGAGTACTACCAAAACACAATTATATGTGGCAAGCTGCTTGCAAAAAATGTTTATTTAAAAAACTGATGTTTAACTCATGAAATTTGGTCTAAGAGCATGTGGCATAATGTCCTTTTCAGCGATGAAATGAATGTTGAGGTTAATTCAAGAAAAAATAGAGTAATGCTGAGAAGAACATCACATGAAAAAATGCACCCAGACTGTTTTATGCATAGAACAAAATAATGTAGTGGCAGTATAGGCATCTGAGCCTACATTAACTATGAAGGTGTTGGTTGCTTCAAACTATTCGATGGGAGGCTTGATTCTCAAAGATATTTAGACATATTGGATAAATATTTGATCCCTTTTATTGATATTTTCCAAAAAGACATGGGACTTATCTTCCAACATGATAATGTTCCATGTCATACTGCTTAGATTTGCAAGCAATTGTTTGAAGAAAACAACATTAAAATTATGTCTTGGACTGCCAATAGTCCAGATCTCAATTGCATAGAGAAATTTGTGGTCTTGGTTAGACCACAATCTTGGTAAAATTGAAATAAAAGATCTGGACAAGCTGAAAAAAGAAGTAATAAAATTACTGAATATTCCAAAAGATATTACTCAGAATTTAGTGAATTCCATCCTGAAACGGATCAATGAATGCTTAAAGGCAAAAGGATTGTCAACAAAATATTAATTTGATTTTTTAAAATTTTTTTGTGTTTTATAAATTTTTTTTTTTATTATGGTTTGTTAATTTTGTTGTTGTGGTTTATTTATTTTGGCCACATTTTTTTTTGATACATATGAACACTTTTCATTTCAATATTTTAGTTTTTAACTTTTTAATTTATTATTATTTATAATAAATTTATATTGTGATCATTTTGTTTATTTCAATAACGAAAAAAAAAAAAAGAAAGAAAAAATCTCTTTTAATTTTTAAAATATTCAATTTCAAACTTGTATTCATAAAACAATCACATGATGGACTGTTATTAATGGCCAATACTGTATATGTATAAAATCTTTTATGAAAATTTATTTATAACAATTTATTGTTAATTATCAAGGCTTCAACCCACTCCATTTTTTTTAAAAGCATAGAAAAATTAAACAAATATGAAATCTTTCACCTTTTATTACAAGACTCTTGGTACATAAAGTAAGATAAATAAATTCTAATTTTAAGGTGGCATCTTGCAGCTGTGATGGCTTTTACTTTCATTTTTAAGGACAAAAAAAAGCTTGTAGTTTTGCATCAGAATCTTCTTCAACATAATGCAAATCGCAATGGAGTTTAAATATTCTACATAAATTTTAGATGTTTTTGTAAATTTTTCATTTAGAGGTCTTGTTCCTTTACATAATGCATGCTCGTATGGTCATTATGAAGTAACAGAATTGCTTGTTAAGGTAATTAGTCCATTTTTACATTAAAGAGCTATTGTTATTTAATGTCTAATTTTACAAGAAAGTATTTAAATAACTTACTAAAGTATAAGTTTTAAAACAAAATATTGATTGTCTATTATTTTAGTTTCAGAATGCACATGTTTTAAATCAATATTAAAAATTATACATTAATTATAAAGTTATAATTTCTTGTATTCTAAGTAAATATTATCTGCTACCTTTAAGATTTATTATTGAAAAGTTGAATAGTTTCAACATCTCATTAATTTTATTTATTTTAAGTATAATAATCATAAGTCTTGAATTTATTTTAAGCATGGCGCTAGTGTAAATGCAATGGATTTATGGCAATTCACACCTTTGCATGAGGCTGCTTCAAAAATGAGGTAAAGTTCTTAAAGTTAATTTAGAACTTAAAGTTAATTTAGAATATAATTTTTATGTCAATAAAATACTGATCAACTTGTTGTTCTTTCTCAAAATGTGATTTTATAGTTTGTTACCATTATAGAGTTGAGGTGTGTACATTACTTTTGAGTCATGGAGCAGATCCAACTGTGCTGAACTGCCATTCAAAAAATGCTATTGATGTAGCTCCTGTTCAGGAGTTAAAAGATAAATTACTTTGTATGTAATTTCTTTGCTTATTAAAAAATTTTCGTTGGTTCAAATGTGTTTTTAACCTTTTTAATGTTTTTACTATTTTAGATGAGTACAGAGGTCATACATACCTTGAAGCTGTGAAATCTTCAGATTTGAGTAAAATAAAAAGAATAATAGCCCCAGATTTAGTTAATTTTGTTCATCCATTAACCCTAAATTCTGCATTGGTAAGATCACATTCTTAAAACTTTTAGTATGACCTATTTATACTTTACGATGGTGAAATTACTCTAAAGATGTATCTATTGTTGTATAACTTTTGAGGGTGAAAAAATTATGTTAAAAATTGTTTGGTTTTTATGCATTTTAATTTTTTCTTCTATAGCATTTATGTGCAATTTCTACCTCTGCTAAACGTGACCGCGTTGCAGATTTCTTAATAAAGAAAGGTTGCAATGTAAATTTTTGTAATAAACAGTAAGTGTTAGGTTTGATTGCCTGGATTTATGTTTGAATGCAATTTTATTGAATTTGATGCTTGGTTGTTTTGTATGCCTAAATGGACCAATTGCAAAATTCTGTGTTGATCTTGTTAATGGGTAATAATTGCTTCTAAGTAATTTGTAAATTACTTAAAAATATATTCTAAACATTTTTGTTTTATTTGTAGTTTGTGTAACTTGCTAAAACAAAACAAACAAGACATTTAAATGTTTTTTTTTTAAAATAAAGTTTTGTTTTTTAATGTAAACATAAGAAGAGAGCAGATCAGATGTCATCACATGAAGCTTGAGAAATATCAGATGTCATCTCATGAAGCTTAAGAAACATATCTGGAAAAAAAAAAAAAAAAAAAAAAAAAGGAGGACTAAAAGAAAAAAAAAAAAAAAATGAAAATAGTCTGTTACTGTTAGATCACATTTGATTACAGTATTTTTTTTCACTAAAATAAGTTTCATTTGGTCTATGAGACAAAATGATGAAAGTAACAAAAAATTGCTTTTAAGTTTTTGTTTTTTCTTGCTTTTCTTTCTTATGAAGAAAAATAGATTTTCTTTCTTATGAAGAAAAATAGATTTTCTTTCTTATGAAGAAAAATAGATTTTTCTTTCTTATGAAGAAAAATCTATCTTTCTTATGAAGAAAAATAGATTTTCTTTCTTATGAAGAAAAATAGATTTTCTTTCTTATGAAGAAAGATTTTTCTTCATAAGAAAGAAAAGCAAGAAAAACAAAAACTCACATTTTTCTTCATTGATAATGATTGAAAATATTTATGATTTTTGGATTTTGTAACCTTAAAAAGTTACCATTGAAACTTTTTTGGGCTTGATAATCTACGAATTTACGATTTTATGTAAAATTTTGTTCAATAAATAAATCTTTAACACTAGTAACACATTCATTTTGTAATGGGTTTGTGATAAATTTCTCTTCAGGAAGTTAACAGCATTGCACTTGTGTGCTGGGAATGACAATTCAGTAGTTGCTGAAATTCTTGTAAAAGCAGGAGCCAATGTAAGTTTTTTATATACTTGATTATTTCACTGCTTCTTGTTGCTTTGTGTTTAACAAGTAAGCCTCTTAAATCTTTAAAACCTAGTAAAGGCAACAGTTGTTTCTTTTGAGAAGTATTGTGTTTTTATAATCGTATATTGTGAAGTCTGTAGTAGAAGAGAGTGTTTAACCAAAAGTTTTTAATATTTAAGTTAAAAGCATAATTTTTTTTTTTAATCACAGAGCAATATCCTTGACGAATCTTTGCAAACTCCACTTCATATTGCAGCTCAATCAGGCCATGTTCATATTTGCTGTCTTTTGCTTATGAATGGGGCAGACCCTACAATTCGCAATTCTAGTGGATGCACCCCAGCACAAGTTGGCACTGAAAGTGTACAAAAAGTTTTTCAAGGTAAAAGTCTAATAAAAAATTTTGTAAGACAATTCTATTCTTAATTTTTATTTTATCTTGTTTGCCAACTACAAAACATTTGACATTTAGCAAGACTCGAACCAATGTTGAAAGATGTTGATACAAATCTTTTGGAGGCATCAAAAACAGGGGATTTTGAGTTGATTCAGGTTGATTTTTTATTGCTTTTTTTCTTTTGCTGCAGTTGATAATTTTATTTGAATTTTACATTCATTTATAAATTGTTCTTTTTATAGTCCCTTTGCACAGTTCACAATGTAAATTGCAGAGACATTGCTGGAAGAATGAGCACACCACTTCACTTTGCAAGTGGTTACAATCGAATGGACATTGTTGAACATTTGTTGCGATGTGGAGCAGATGTACATGCTAAAGATAAAGGGTAATCTAAAACAGCACCAATATATCTTTAATCATAAAATTAAAATTTTTCCCTTTTTTTAAAATCACTTGCTGCTTTAATTTAGTGGTTTGGTTCCATTGCATAATGCATGTTCCTATGGTCATTTTGAAGTTGCTGAAATTCTTGTCAGGGTGAGTTATTAAATTAGTTTTATTATTTTTAATGTGTGTGTGTTTTGTGTGCGTTTGTTTGTTTTGAGTTACCCTAGAAATTTTTTCTTTATTATATCTGATCTCTTTTTAAAATTTCTAAAGCATGGAGCAAATGTGAATGCAGCTGATTACTGGAAGTTTACTCCACTGCATGAGGCTGCTGCAAAGGGGAAGTTTGATATATGCAAACTTCTTCTAAAGGTATTATTATCTTGAAACTAACTAAATAATTTAAAGGTATGCAGAAATGTATTTTCCTTTCTTAAAAAATCTCTACATAATTATTATCTTTTGTTTTAAGCATGGTGCTGATCCAAAAAAGAAAAATCACGAAGGTTATACACCATTAGACTTAGTAAAGGAGGGGTTTCCTGACGTTGCTGACCTTTTGCGTGGAGATGCTGCATTGCTGGAAGCTGCTAAAAAAGGAAATTTAGCCAAGGTTTAATAATGTTTAATGTTGTTACAAATAAATTGATTTAAGTATGGGTTTTTTGCTACCTAAATGTTTACCTTAATTTTAATGTAAATACATTCTATGTTTGTGGTAAGATTTTTCATTAATAAATTACAGTTTATTCAAAATTTGAAGTTTTAAAATAAATGTGAAAGCCTAATTTTTTGTGTATATTTTGTTAACTACTAATTCAATTTTCCTTTTGAAAAATATTTAAATTGAAGGTTATGAAACTTGCAACCTCTCAAAATATCAATTGTCGAGATACACAGGGCAGAAATTCTACTCCTTTGCATTTAGCAGGTATGAATTTGTCTTTTTTAGTAACATTTATATTGCAAATTATTGGTTAAACATGGTGAAAGTTAGAACCCTTTGATTGTTAATTACTCAAATTCCTTACCATATTTTTCTATTTTTTTCACAAGGAAGCTAAATTATTTATCTATTTCTATTTTATTTCTATTTATCTATTTTATCTAAATTATTATCTATTTAGTTTTTTACATTTTAAATTCAATGCTAAGATAGAACCAAATAATTTTGCAAGTTGATATCTCTTTTTTTGAAGCTGTTATCCACTTTTTCTTAAAATCTTCTTCATTTGAAGCTAATTTCATACTTTTCATTTAGATTCCTTTTATAATTGACCAATAACTTTTAATGACTCGCTGCTCAAGAAAATTTGGAGGATTTGCTTCTTTAGGTTATTTTGCTCATACTATTTTAGTGACTTCTTAGAGTAGTGGATTGTAGCCAAATCAGGCAAAAATAAAGTGGATAAAAAAATTGTTTTTTAATTAATGACAAATATTGTTTAAGTATTCTTCTATATGAAAATCTGAGTTCAAAGTCATGAGCACTTTTCTGACCAAATGTATGATGCACTTTTCTAACCAAAGAAGCAGGTTGCTTACCATACAAGGAACTTGGGAGCGAGTTTCTCAGTTTGAATGCTTTAATTTGTTGGTAACGTATCTATCTTTCAACTAATAAAAATATTTCTGGCCTTGCAACTGTGAAAAGTCTATTTTGCAGAAGATTCCATTATCTTCAATTATGAACAAGTTTTCTTATTTTAAAAGTTTTTATAGCTTTTTTTGAACAAAAAAAGTGCTTTGATTTCTTTATCAATCAATTATTTTGGAGTTTTCTTTTTATGATATGCTTTATGTTCTCCAGATTTAAGTACTTTTCCTACCTACGCTTTGGTGCATTTAAATTTTCTTGCAAGATCTCTCTACAACTAACATAGCTTTACCTTTATGGAGCGAATGATTGGCTTTATATTTATGTATAAATCCTTTCTTTTATTCTGATTTTTATTGTGCTCTACTAAAAATATCTGAATCAAAAATTTAAAACTATTTTTACAATTTTATATTAGCTGGTTATAATCATGTTGAAGTTGCTGAATACTTGTTGGAATCAGGGGCTGATGTGAATGCTCAAGATAAAGGTGGTCTTATTCCTCTCCATAATGCATCTTCATATGGAGTAAATTTGTTTGTCACATTTTTTTTTCATTACGTTTTTTTTTCAAAATTTTTTTCATTAAGTTTTTTTTTTTCTTAAAAAAAAAAGCATTTTTTTTCAAAATTTTTTTCAGCATGTTGATATTGCAGCTCTTTTGATCAAATACAAAGCTGATGTCAATGCTACTGATCGATGGCTATTTACGCCATTACATGAAGCCTCCCAAAAAGGCAGAACTCAACTTTGTGCTCTTCTTGTAAGTTTCTTGCATGTTTATTTAACCAATAGACTTTTTTGTCTGTTTAATTTGACTTTTATCAAATTGATTTGCTTCTTTGTAGACAAAATAGTAGTTAATATAAAGGTGTCTTATAACGTTTATTTAACGTTTTAACGTTTATTCCTTATAACATTTTATCTTTTTATTCTTTTTATTGCTTTTTTTTTTATTTCCATAAAATCTTTTCATACATCAAACCTCTAATAAGATCTGATAATGTTTACTAGAATTTTTTTTCAGTTTTTTTTACTTTAAAAGTTTTTCTTCTTTAAATGTATTATCAAAAGATAAACTTTTTTTTTTGTGTGTAATAAAATTTGCACATTTTAATTTAGCTAACTCATGGTGCAAATGCAAATTTAAAAAACCAAGAAGGTCAAACTCCAATTGATCTTGCCACTGTAAGCTTCCTCTTTTGTTTAACTTTTTAAAATTTAAAACAATATTTGACATAAATATGTTTCAATTTATTATAGACAACATACAGGAAAAATGTTTCTAACTTTATTGTTCTGTTTGTACAACAACAGGCTGATGATGTGCAAGTATTATTGCAAGACTCTATGGTTTCTAAATCACAAGTAATGCAAATTCCTTCAAATGCTTTTCTGAACAAATCTGCCAACATGGCACAGCTGTCACTTGCTTCTACTGATTCAGCTCAATCTTTGATTGAGCCACTGCAAGGAATGACAAAACCATCTACAGCTAACCAGAATTTACTTTTATCAGAACCTTGTAGCCCTGATGGTTTACAGACAAAACGACTTCGAGATCAAGCTGAAGGTTTCTCAGAGCTCTTTTTCTTTAAATAGTTTTTATGATCATCTTGATGTTTATGATGACTTCCAAGTATATGTCCTATACTTTTTACTGTTATAAATATACATCTTTACTTTTTGTTAGGTACAAATCCTCTAGATATTGATATAGGAACATTTTTAGCAAGCTTGCAGTTAGAATTTTTACATGAAATATTCGTAAAGGAACAGGTGAGTACTTTGTTTTGTTGTTGCTATGATTACTAATGGTTAGACTTCATCTATCTTAATAAGTAAAGTCTAACTACATCGATTTTTAAATATATCTTAACAAAACATTTGAAACTAAAACCAGCCTTAGAAGCTGAACAACTAAGTATGCATACATGTAACTGCACACTATTTTGATTATGATAAAAGTTGCAGTGTTTACTCAGTTGATTGGAAATGTCTTCAGTAAAAACTCAAATCTTGTCCTAATTTTTTGTGTTTTTTTTTTTTTTTTTTTTTTTTAAAGATAACAATGGATGTTCTTATTGAAATGGGTCCAGATCAACTCAAAGAAATTGGCATTGCAGCCTATGGTCATCGTCATAAAATACTGAAAGGGGTTAAAGAGAGGTTAGCTGGTGCTGGATGTACAATAGGTGTGTAAAATATTTTGATGCTAATCATATGCTATTTTGCATAATTGGATGATGATTTGGACATGGGATTTTTAAGTGATATGCCAAAAAAAGTTTAATATTTGCATAAAAGGTTCACTCCAGTGATCAGTTTGAATTTGGGTCAAGCTAGCTCATTGTTTGTGATTTTGTTATACTCAGAAAAATCTTTCTATTGGTCTCCCTAATGTTCTACTGATCTCAAAATTACAGTTATTTAAAACATTTTCTTTTTTGCAGGCTTTGCAAATGAAGCCTACTTTATGTTGATGACAGATAAATGAACTTATTTAAAAAATAAAAAAAAAGAAAAAGATGTTTGTGTTTGCATTGTGTAAACTTTTTTCATATTTTTCTGCTTGAAAGTTTATTTTTAACATTATGTCTCAGTAGGTGAACCATTCCATTCTACTATCCCTATATCTGGGTCTAACACCATCCTGCAGGAACTTTCCGTTGATGAAAAAGATTATCAATCAGTTGCTGAAGAGATGCAGTCAACTGTTGTTGAGCATAAAGATGGTGGAGTTGCAGGAGGCATTTTTCTAAGGTACAAATATGATAAATTTTTATTTTGATATATTAGGATTGTTACAGCCTTAAAACATAAAGACAATGAGATATTTGTATTTATATATTCTACATAATTGCAAATATGTTTTTTAAAAAGCACTTCATACAGTGTGTCAAAAAAGTTTATATGAGAGCAAATTTCTTTTGAGGTTGGTCTAGTTTTTTGATGAAAAAATTGTTAAAACAAAAGATTTTTTAAAAATTTTTAAGTAACTTTTAGCAAGCTTTAATTAACAAAATAAAAAAAATTTGAAATGGAATTTTATAAATTTATATATATATATATACATATATATATATATATGTATATATATATATATATATATATATATATATATATATATATATATATATATATATATATATATATATATATATATATATATATATATATATATATTTATATATATATAAGTACAAAAGCATGATTATGCATTGAGTTGGTTTTAAAAAAAACTGGCAATTAAATTTAAATGAATTAAATTTACTTAAAAAAACTTTATAAAAAATGATAACTTATAATATTAAAAGTAGTCAATCAACCTCATGCAATAATCTTTTGGCAATTCTACCCAAATCTCTGATAACTGTTGTTTAAGATTTTCAACTGAAATTATCTTATATTTGGCAAGTTTTCCATCAATCCAGCTCCACACATGCTCAATAAGACTTAAATCAGGCAACCAAGCGCACCAAGGAATAACTTTGTTACCTTTCTCATTTAACCAGTCTTGAATTTAATGCGCAGTATGTGAGCTGTGACACCATCCTGCTGATGTATCCAACTTTTTCTTCCTTCATAAAAAAAGTGTTACTCAGTGTTTAAACACTTTTTTAGAGTATCTTTTTACCTATATTGATTGATTCTTCTGGTATATGCATGCATGCATGCATGCATGCATACATACATACATACATACATACATACATACATACATACATACATACATACATACATACATACATACATACATACATACATATATATATAATATATATATATATATATATATATATATATATATATATATATATATATATATATATATATATATATATATATATATATATATATATATATATATATAATTATATGTATATATAATTATATATATTAAATTATATATATATAAAATATATAAATATATAATTTAAAATTTAAGTGACATCTTTAATAGTATGTGTAAAAGTATTATAATTATTAAAACATCATATATGGTATCATACTATTATTTCTTTTTCTTTTTTATGTAATATTTCGGCTCATATGGTGAGAGCCATTATCAAACTAAAAAATTTTATTAGTTTGATAATGGCTCTCACCATATGAGCCGAAATATTACATAAAAAAGAAAAAGAAATAATAGTATGATACTGTATATGATGTTTTAATAATTATTATATATATATATATATATTGCTTAGACCTGGACCTTTGTAAGAAATACATGCCCATATTCTAGCTGAGCCTACACCTTGTAATCTTGGTATATTATAACAAGATGAATACTTCTCATGTTTTTATCTTTTTTCTCATGTTTTTATCATTCTTCAATAGACCAGTTGACTCTTTCTTGGCACTATTTCCATTGTTTTAGGCGATTTTTTACAATCAAAAGTATTTTTTTAATAGCCATACATAATCTTATGCCTTTGTTGAGCAACACCTTTCTAATTGTTTCGTGCAGCCCCTCTGAAACACCAACTAACTTTGCAATAACAACATTAGATTGGTTTCTTTGTTTATCTTAACCAGCAGTTTGCCATTTAACACTCAGGGGTACTTTTCTTGCCTATTTGGTCAAAATTTTACCAGATCATATTTGGCATTATTTCAAAAAATATTTAATACTTTATAGAAATGTTTTTAGTAGGGTATTATATGATTGTTAAATAACAAATATAATTTTCAGAGGAAACAGAAGTTGGATAAGATTAAGTAAATAAAAAATAACACAATTCATTAAACTTAATGGTTATTTATTCCCAGGTAAAAAATTGTTAATTGATTAATCTGAGAAATAGTTGGGAAATCAGTTGAAAATAATGTTACCAACTGCACTAAAAACATCAATTAAAAAACAAAAAGTAGTTCTAGAGTAACAATTGACATATGTGATAAGTTTTACTGGTTCTTCAAGGTACAAGTTCCCTTTTAGCTGCATAGCAGCGCAAAAAAACAAGCATTGCTATGGGAAAAATAAACTAAGAGCTTTTGTAACTGAAATAAGCTGTTAAAGTAAGCAAAGATAAACAAAGAAATAGAAGAATAAATAATTGGTAGTAGATCGATAAGTAATTATTTGATTAATTATTTTAATCAATTACCAATTAATAAATTGGTACCAATTAATAAAGAAATTAATTGATTAGATCAAATCGATCTTTACTTACTATATATACTATACTTACTATAATTAATATACTATACTATACTTTACTTACTATATATACTATACTTACTATAATTAATATACTATACTTTACTTATTATATATACTATACTTACTATAATTAATATACTATACTATACTTTACTTATTATATATACTATACTTACTATAATTAATATACTATACTATACTTTACTTACTATATATACTATACTTACTATAATTAATATACTATACTTTACTTATTATATATACTATACTTACTATAATTAATATACTATACTATACTTTACTTACTATATATACTATACTTACTATAATTAATATACTATACTTTACTTATTATATATACTATACTTACTATAATTAATATACTATACTATACTTTATTTACTATATATACTATACTTACTATAATTAATATACTATACTTTACTTATTATATATACTATACTTACTATAATTAATATACTATACTATACTTTGCTTACTATATATACTATACTTACTATAATTAATAAAAACAAAAAGTTAGAAAACATCTTCTGCTTTAACAATTTTATCATCAGAAAATTTGCCCTCATATTAACTTTCTGAACACATTGTATTTCAAGTAAAAGTATGCTTTTTATTTTCAAAAAAATTAAAATAGAGATTTGTGAATTTAAATATAATTTTTTTGACTTTAAGTAAAAAGTTGATAAAATTTTTCATAATTCTCAAAAAGAAAACAACTAGAATTGTGTCTTTTTTTTTTTTTTTTTTATATATTAAAAAGTAAAAAGTATTTACTTTAACAAAAGTCTTTCTGTAATTTCTAGTAATTACTTTAACTAACCTTGACTTATTGAGTGCAAATGTGTTTTATTTTGTAATTTAGAAGTAGCTTGCTTTTTTAAATAAAATATATGTTTTTACACATGTCAATTTGCTAAGTGAATCTACTTGTACCTGACGTGTGGTAGGTTTGTAAAATTTAACCTGTTTTTTCATTTTCTGTTTCATTATTTCATCATTTATCCTGCAAAATTTAGGTATTCAAGTTTGAAAATTGAGCGTGTCATCAACAAGAAACTTTGGGATAGATATTATTATCAAAGGAAACAAGTTGCTGATGCTAATCATAACCACCCAAATGAACGAATGCTCTTTCATGGATCACCCTTTGTTAATGCAATTGTACAGAAAGGGTTTGATGAAAGACATGCATATATTGGTAAGATTTATCAAAGAATACAATAAGCTTGTAGAGTATTTTTCAATAATCCATGCCAATTAATCTTCTTGATGAAGTTCATAAAAGCTAATGTAAATGTTACACACTTTATATGTAAATGCATCACATATGCATATTAGACGATTGCAATAAATATTTTTTTAAATAATTATATGATGCACACTTCCTATCTTTTTTCTTTTGGCAAAATATGTGTACAAAATTTTAGATCATTGGATGATGTTTTAACCCCTACCCAACCCAAGTAACTGTTTTACTAAAAGAATTTCTCTTTTTCCACACTAAAATCATGAAAAAATATTAGTCATACAATACAATTTAATAACACGAGAAGATTAAGTACATGGTCACTGAAAGGTACAATTACATAATAATAGTAATAAAAAAGTTCGTACAATTGTAAAATTACATTGCAAATTACATGTCAATTTATTTAAAGTTAAATAAAAACCAGACAGTAGAAGTCTTGTTCAGTAGTGGTGAACAGCATTTCCGCTCAGTTATTTTGGTTGCACAGGGGTCAAAACATTAAATGATATAAAAATTTATAATCATACATATTTTGCCAAAAGAAACAAGATAGAAGGATGCATCATGTAATTAAAAAAATATATATTTTTGTAATGATCTGTTATGCATATATGCCAATAACGTCCTTTTTTGTTTTGTTATGTTTTAAAAAAAATGTAAATTGAGCACAAAATCACTCAATGTTTTTATTATATGCAGGTGGCATGTTTGGAGCTGGTATATATTTTGCTGAGCACTCAAGCAAAAGCAATCAATATGTATATGGAATAGGTGGAGGAAGCGGATGCCCACTTCATAAAGACAGATCTTGCTACGACTGTAAAAGGTAAAAAATCATACGTTTTTTCCGAAATGAGATTTAGACGTTATTTACTTGAATTTTCTTTTGAAATAAACTCATTGATTTTAGACAAATTATTCTGTGTCGTGTCACCCTTGGAAAGCCATTTTTCCAATTCAATGCTATGAAAATGGCACATGCTCCACCCGGTCATCATTCCGTGATAGGACGTCCCAACTCTGGCGGATTATCTTATCCTGAATATGTTGTTTATAGAGGAGAGCAGGTACAGAGAATGAATAACCAAGTTATATCTTGCATACCTTATATTTTAAGTTATATTTTACATACTTAAGGTATACTTTTATAGTTTAAATCATTTTTACTAATCCAATTTTACTTAAGGCCTATCCTGAGTATTTAATCACTTACAAAATTGAACGACCTGATGCATCGAGTTCTTGCGAATCTACAGTAGATTGAAAAGAAATACTTCAATCAATATCGATCAATGTTCGTGAGATTACGAAAACTTGTTTTCCGATGTTGTAAATTCTTTAACTCTCTTGAGAGATATTTGGAATGCTTGAAAGTTTTATTATTTTAACTAGTTTTGTAACTTTCATAATTATTCTGAAGTGAATGGGATGTAAAAAAAATAAGATGTTATGATTTTCATATATATTTATACCTATCGTCTTTTTAGTTTTTTACACTTTATTTTCTATATTGTTTTTTGTTACGCATGCGCAACTTGAGCCTAAGTAATGACTTGATTAATAGTTACTCATGCTAAGTAAGCTATATTTATTTGTAGTGGCCGTTGGTTTCGAATGTAATTAGCGTCTTTTTTTTATTTAGAAATATTATTTAGGTATCGTTTATGTAATTTTTCAGATCGTTTTTTGCTTCATTATGAATGGTGTGTAGATATTGTTGTGCATATTGACAAGAGAGTGATATTTTTCTTTTCTTTTCTTTTTTTTTTTTTTTTTTTTGTCTGAACTGTTGTTTTAATTTTTAAATAAATATTTTTAACTAAATGTTGTATAATTCTTAAAAAAAAAATAAAGAAATACGCAATTTCAAAAAATTAAAATCTTTCATCGAAAAAATTTATAATTGCAATAGGTTTAAAATATTTATAGAATAAGAATAATTATGCATTATTATTTATGTTTGGTTTTAGCGGTCTAGATTTAAAATGCCTTCTAAAGGTCCATTCCGAACAGTTTTTAAGATGACACCGGGGTCAATGGGAAGAAGTGTTTTTGATCGAGCAAAAGCTCTCAAAGTTCCTCATAAGAATCCACCCAACAATACATACGAATTGCATTGGAAATTCGGACGATACGTTTGCCAACTAAAGAGACTCACCTTCAATTATTGCAAAAATGGCGGAAGTAGCAGAGGACTACGGTAACATTTCAAACAATCTTTTAATTAGTCTTGTTTTATTCTTCTTTTCATGGTAAACCTGTCAAAACGTTCTATGACAAATATCTTTTTTCCAGATATTTTATTGATTTTGAAGCAGAGAAATTTATAAAGGACAACCCACAAACGTCAGTCTATTTCCAAGAAAGGAACGGAAAAGATCCTCGGCTAGTAGCTAACTATAGTAAGTTATATTCAAAGATTTTTTTTGCTGCAATTTTTTCAGTTTTTCTCATAGAGCAAGAAAATGTGTATGTATAAATATTTGAATACTTATAAATCGTTGAATATTTATGTGATAAGAAAATATGTTTGATAGTTTGATCATTTTTGTAGATACTTGTCACTTGCTTTGTTTTTAGTGAACGGTCAAGATCGCATTATATCTGTTCCTAATCACGATACAATAGCGATATGGGAATGGTTAGAGCGGTTAAAGAATGAAAGTGGTCGCCAGTGGAGAAGTGAACGTCTCCATCAACCTTGGTTGACTTCAACTCCTTCAATACAAGGAACATGGAATCCTTTTCTTCATAAGCCGCCTGTAAATATTAACCCTGACTACTACATACGCAGTGATAAATAGCCGTAACTAGTTATTATTTAAAATGTTGTTATTGGCTTTAATTTCTCCGAGATGAGTGGGTTCTGAGATGTCAATTGTTAGCTAACAATTTTCGCTTATAACAAATGCTGATGGATTATCGCATTCGCAGAAGCTATAAACAGATTAAATATTTTAGAAGAGTTGTAACTACAAAACGAATTGAAATTTTAATGATGAGAAAATCAGAGTCACTCTTGAAACTTTTTTTTGAGAAATATTTAAGGCTAAATCATTTTAATAGCAACAACAATTTTATTCTGCTTCTTGTTTGAAAATTTTATAAGAAGAAAAGTTTGCAAATTTTTTATTTAGTATGACATTTCTAGAATTTGAATTGGTTACACAAAAAGTATTTTCGAGGATATTTTTTTAAAAGTATAGCTTTTAGCCTCAATTACTGGGTATGTGAGGCGGGTCCAGAATTTTACCTTGAGAGAGGAAAGGATGGCGTGTAGAAAGCTTCTCCGCAGATATTTTTGCTGAAAAGAATGAATTTAGTTTTACATTCGAATCAGCGAGTAAAAGTATTGTGTACAGAGGCTTTTAACTTTAATCATACACTCTTAACTGAAAGGTGTAAAATTACAACGTTTCAGTGTTAGTTTATACCATTTTGGTGTTTTTCATGTTGCACACCAATTAACACCAAAACGGTGTAAATAAACAGTTTCGGTTTTTTTTCATGCTGCACACTGCAATGGTGTAACTTTACACCTTTTAATTAAGAGTGTAGTATCAGGCAAAAATACATTTACATTAACTAATTGTTAAACTCACACAAAGAAACACTGAGTTGTTTCAGTCATAATCTTGACATTCGTGTTCGATGTTTCGTTCGATGTTCGTGTTTTTTGATAACAAAAACGAAAGCCAAAACATTCGAAAAATTTTTTTAATTATGTTAATATAGCTATCCATGTACATGAGTTCAGAAAAACCTCATTCAACAAAGAACATTTAAAGATACATTACATTTGCTAAAAACTTTAACTCCTTTTTATTACTTCTCCACTTTCTGTGCGTTAAAAGGAGAAAACTGATCATAAATGATATAGAATACTAACTAAAAATAAAGGAAAATACTGATCAAACATAAAGGAGAATCTTATAAAAGATAAAGGAGATACTCATCAAAAGTAAAAGAGAATACTTATCAAAAATATAGGAGAATACTGATCAATAATAGCAGCTAAAATGCCAGGTTTTCGAGATAACAAAGTTCTTTTCACATTCTGTTTGCTGTTAGTAACTGTCTTTTGTTCATACTTTCCACTGATCAGTAATACATTCTTTACCTGAGCTGCTGAGCAAATACTTTTGACAGCAATAAAACAGTAAAAAGTTCGTCTTTTTGCTTTCACTCAAATGCAATTCTAAAGTGAAACTGAAATACCAAAATATTTCGCTTTTATCCAGTTTTTCAATTTAAACCTCCCTTTCTTCCGAGAATATTTCAGCAGCAGAAAGATTAATTCTCATTACCGGAGTCATGTGAATCTTGTAACTCAAGTTCTGTTTCATCAAGGCACATCTTTAATGTAAACCGCTGGCATGCCTTATATAAAAAAACAAAGAAAGTGTTATATTTTACAAATACAAAAGAAAAAACGTCAACAGGTAAATATATTCTGATTGTGATTTTATACACTTTATTATAACAAAATGTTGTTGCCGTAAACAGATTTTAGAAAGTTATTTTTAATTTTCCATTATTGACTTTCCATTCCATGTATTTTCCACAATTTTCCTTACATTTTTTTAGTTGGCTATGTTTTTTTAAGCTTGCAACACCAATCTTTGCCATTTATAAGCGGGAACTTTCGGAAAACATAACCAAATTATTGCCTTTAAAGTCATTCAAATGATAGTTAAATTGACGACCTAACTTTTTTTGGTTTAATTTGGTCAAAATTAAGAATTTGTTGTACTTCGATTCTTTGAATTCTAAATTATTATTATTTTTTAATCGGCGAATCTGTTTTATTCAGTGTATAACAGAACTATGTTACTTAATGAATAAAAAAATTCACTCAAAATAAACCTAAAAAAATAATTCTAAAATGAAATAGAACTTTTCAATTAAAAAAAGTCGATAAGTCTCCTAATCGAGATGAAATAGCAATGTGACAACATTTACGTTACATAATTGAACATTGCTTATTATACTGTTGTAGGGAAAATCCGAGTCCCGATAAGAACCGAACGAGACCCGAACTGAACGAGCATTAGACGCTAATAAGAGCAAGAAAATATTTCATTGGACCTCGAATACTCGAACTGGTGTTACTCGCAACGCCGATACGATCGGGTAGTTGAAATTTTTCATACCCGACCCAACTCAATCTTTCGGGTAATTTAGATTATCGGTACCAAAAAGTTATTGATCTTATCGGTACCCGAGCCCAATTACCCGTTAATAAAATAATTCGCAAACTGTTCTGTTGTTGGATGTTTTGTGAAAAAAGTTCATTTGTTCAAAAATATTTGATATTTCTAAAAAAACTAACCAAAAAAAGAATATAACCGCAATAATCCCATTTGTACTTGGCATTGTAACCACTGTAATCCCATTTGTACTTGGCATTTTGGCAGTTAAACAAAATTTAAAATATTTCGTTAAGCTATTCGTGAAATCTGATTGGCAAAATTACTCCATCTCACCTTTAATTGAAATGCTTAACCCTAATTGTTACAAAAAATCCTATATTAGCCAACACCAATAAAAGCGATCTTAAAGCATTATTGTGTGTTTTCAGAATTGTTTCCTTTCTGTTTCTTGAATTTATGCAAGAAAGGTTGTAATTTTAAAATCAAAATCGGACTTGCGTAAAAGGGCAAAACATTTCGAAAATGTTTGCTTGTCAGTCAAGTGTTAAATTCTTCCCATCTTCTTTTGATTCTTTTCGGGACCCGATCGTTAATGTAGCCAAAAACCGAACGGGTACGGGTTTTCGGGTGTTAAAAATTTCAAAACTCGAACGGGTACCCGATAATTTATCGGTTTCGGTTCCTTAACTGTTTTTGCCCGTTAAACTGTTCGAGCATTGTTTTGGGTACTCGGGCTATCGGGTATTTAACGGGCTAATACCCGAACAGGTTCGGGACTCAAAAATATTTTTTGAAATTACCGTTCGGCACCCCAACAGCACCCGATGACATTCCCAATACTGTTGCTATTCTTGTATTCTTCTTATAAACTTTAGAGTTAGTATTACATTTAAATATTTCGACTAAAGCCAAATCTTAATTTTATAAGACAAAATTGAAATGTCATGAAGATCTTGTTAAATTGCCCGGTAAACTTTGTTTACAATTTTCATACCGTACCGCAGGTATTCTTCCAATAGAATTCTTTGTTTATGATTTTTATCCAATCATATTGTACGGCGCTTATCTTTCAAACGAATTTAAAAGTGCAAATTAAAGGAAATGGCGGTTAACCGTTACCTTAGTATATATTTAATTTCTTTTAGATATTTGTACACTATCATTATTATAATTATTATATGTAACTATTTGTTTAACATTAAAAAATGGCAGCGTTAATATTTCCCTACTATTTCAATAACTTAAATTTTGTTTTTACTGTTATCAGAATTTTATTGCTTAATCTTTAACATACGAAATATTAATGTGATAAATAACTATTTTTTCCCGTCTTTCAAAAGTTATATTCTAATTTATGAAAAGAAAGAGAAAGAGAAAAAAAAAAAAAAGAAAAAAAAATCATAATAGTATTTCCTTTTTTTGTTGCTGTAGCACGAAACTGCTTATAAATATTATAGACCTTTTAGTCTTAATTTATTAAAATGAAAATGGAAACTGCACCAATTGGATTTGTTGTTGTAATTAAAAGGAATGGTACTGATGGTCCAAAGTTTCCCATTAAATCAAGCACAAACAAGTTAACATTCGGCAGGTAAGTATTAATTTGATTTCACAAGTTTGTATATCTAAATTTATGATCCTAGAAAAAAACTATACCATTGAAATCTTATCAAATGATCTGAGTTATTTAGATAAAATTATTATTAAAATTTAGCTAACAAGAAAATATAAATGTTGAAAGGCTTGTTTTTCTTAGGAAATGAAGCAGGCAGTTTATTTAATAGATTACTGCATCATTTGCATATTTTTTTAACTGTAACAAGTAATTTTAAAAATATACTTTATTATTTATAATAATAACTCATCTCATCTTTTTTTTAGTGTAAGTATTAAATTTAGTCAAGGCTAATTAAAGTTTGCCTTAACTGAATTTACTCTATGGAGTATATTTACTTAAATATAAACTGTAATTAACCTTATTAATATGGTTAGCACATAAGCACATAAATATGAAAATCATCTGGGAAAGGGTTTGCTTTAAGAAAAATTCAATCATTAATAAACTTATCTATCAACTTCATTAGGTTTTTAACTTGAAATATACCAATTTTTAATTGTTTATGTTTAAATGCTTCTAGTATAATTTTTTTTACTAAATGTTCATCTAGCTTATTTCATTTTTTGAACTACCTTTTTCTTATCCAGAGATGAGACTACTGACATTCGTGTGCAATTGCCTGGGGTTGGACTGAAGCATTGCCAATTAAATATTAACGATGGAAAGGTAGTCCTGCATATTTGTTATCTTTAATATACCTACAGTAAAAATTTTTTTTTTCTGCTAGTAAATTATTATGATAAAGTAATAGCATAATGCATAATTTGAAATAAATTTTTTTAGCACGCAAGTCATGATACAACTAAACTAATAGCAAATTAGCAACTTGTTTGTAAAATAAAGTGTTTCTAATTATAATCTTCCAATGAAGCAGTGTACAATAAAATTATTTTTTTGTTTTTAACAACTAGATTCAGCTATCTAAAAAAACACAAAATGACATTCTAATGTAGTATAGTTTTTAAAGTAGTTTTTAATTCTAATTTCACTGACATGCTGTTAAAATATATTCTAAGGTATTTTAAAATTTATTCAAAACAATTTTACATTCAAATAACTAATAATAGTTTAAAAAAAAATTATAAAATAAACTATAGTTAAAGTAAAAGTCTTACCTCTCTATAAACTATACCTTTTCAAAATTATAAAAAACTGAAGTTCAAAATAAATTTGTTAGAGTTATTACATAATTTTATTTTTTGGTGTTTAGTTAAGATAGGTTGCATGGTAAGCCAAATCCACCAAAAATAACAAGTTCTATGGAAATCAGTGCTTATTAGATGTAGGAATGGATTTTGGGAAATAAAAAACCTCACTATGCTGGTTAATTCCACTAAGATCAATATAAAGTAATGTGCTGTAGTGTTATGGAAGTGTGCAACAGCTTTTTTAAAGTAAATGTAGATTAAAATGCTACTGACAGTTGGTATTACAATGTAACAAAGTGTTTACAATAGACTGTTTTTTAGTAGCAGCAGGATAGAACTGGAATGTAGCACAGGGAGATAACCTAGCTTCAGCCAGTATTCTCAGAAATGCAATCATAGCTGATTTAATTTGGACAAATCAATGTAGAATAAATGCCTGCAGGATATCAGCTTCTGTTAAATAATCAAATCAGAGTTTTTTCATAAAAAGTTCTATCATGGAGGTTCCAGATTGAACTGTGACTCTTCAGGAGATTATTTAGCATTACATACATCCTTGGAAGCCATACTATTTTTGATGAATAGACGATTTTGATGAATGCTGGAATTGAGAATATCCATCAAGGGATATTTTCTCACAAAGTAATCATCCACAATATCATTTTATAGACTCTACTGATGTTCACAAAACATTGAAAATCTGTAGATGCACCTTGAGTGTAAACTGAGACAACAATGTGTGACATTAAAGACTTGTTTGAATTGCATTTGGGTGAATTTGTCTGGCAACAAAACTTATCAATCCTAAGTATAAAAAAATTTAAGGAATATATGAACATCAAACAATCAATTATTTAATTAACAATAATCGTATGATGTGTAGTAATGTGAAAAAATAATTTTATTTTATTCATCTTAATTCAAGGATTACTTTTTTTTAGGTACATTACATGTAACAAAAAAAAAGTTAAAAATTTACAATATAAAACCTAAGGGAGATGGTTAACAGTGAGACAGTGATTGCCATCTGATTATAATAATAATTACTGTTGTAATGGTTGTGGCATCAGTGAGGTAGCTCTGCAAAGCAATTAATAGCAAAATTTAAATAAGAGCTTTTACTTTTTAAAAAAGTACAGTTATTTTAATTCTATATATGATCACAGGCTATAATAAGTAAGTTTAGCTATAATTAGTGAAATTGAAAAGAAGAAGTTTACCATTTTAGTATCTAAATAATATCTGAACTTTTAAGCTTTCTTTGGAGTAAACTAAAGGCGCTGAAATGTTTACTGTCCAAAGACAATAACTTATCAAGCTTCGGTCTTTTTTTAAGATATTAATTATTTAGGATGAAATAAGAACTTTGCGAGTGCTATAATGGTAAACAAAAATCAACAATAAATGTTTTTTTATTATTTGTCTTTCATTTTTTGATATTTTGATTTACTGCACTCTTTTATTCTTTGATTATTGCAACTTCAAAGAGCATGCAACATGTTTTTATTTGGCTCAATGCCAGAGGATTTTAATGGAGTTCAAAATACAGTCCCTCAATACAGAACTTGTATATTACTCACAAGTTTTAAAAAAAAAACTTTTAAGTTGTTTTTGAAAGCTAACTATTATATTGATGGACCCCTGCAAAGGATGTCCAATATGATGATCCTTTTAAGGAAAAACCATGCTGTAACTCAAATAAATCATCATCATTTTCTACCATGGAAGGAATTGCTAATAAACAAAATATTTTATTTTTGATTTCAGCCAAACCCACTGTATAGACTAATGGGTTTTTTGTGTCAATATAAAAACATAGAAAAACAAAAATTTTAAAGTTCTATTAGACCCAATCTTTGTTGTAATGCATTTTAATTCTGCTACATATACTTTTAGCAAATTCTGGTATACATTTTTAAAACAATTTAAGATCATCAAATATTTTGTAACCAACTGCATGCTAATTCAGATAAGTTTTGACTGAGTCTAAGCTTCCTTGACACTTTCCACATTAAGCCAAACTAATGATTAAATGTTTGAAAAGTTGCTCAATATTGCCTCATTTATTAGCAAACTTCTTGAATACTTGGTTCAACAACAGATGCTCAAGAATTGTATTACATGATGATGATGGATATGGATAAATTAGTATGATTCAGTGTTTTTCTTTTCTTGACTTTTTATATTGTAACTATGCTTGTCTGGCTTTTATTTTCTTGCATTAAAAATCACTCCCACCTTCAACCATAAATTGCATCTAAAAAAAAAAAAAAGAAAAGCAATCTTTAAATTTTGAAATCTTTTTAATGCATTTTGACCTTAATATATTTTTTAATTTTTATTTTATCCACTTTGGCCCCAACACAAAAAGAGTTGTGATGAATCCTTTTTATGCCAAGAAGCCTATTTCAACCAACATAAACTGTTGCTAATGAAAAGTGGTTACAAATAAACTCCACTTAAAGATTTTAAAATCATAGTTAAGAAACTATTTTATGAAAGATCAGCAAGTTTCATTAAAAAGTATGTTTTAAAAAAAGCTATTAAGTACGTAGATATTTAGTACCTTAAGACTACCTTTAGAATACCTTATACTAGCTAATTCATAAGTGTATAAATTTTTTTAGATTGTGCTTGAAAATTTGTCAGATAATCTTCCAACCACATGCAATAAGATACGAGTTGAAAAGACAAAACTGTTGTCTCACAAAGATGTGTTTTCTATTGCTGACAGATCTTTTCGAGTTGAATACTCAGTGAACCCAGATAGCACGAGCCCTAAAACAGAATTACATGATGAGGTAATTTTAACTCAAAATGACTTTGTTTTTTTCACACGCAAAAATATTATGAGCTATTTACTTTTTATAGATACAAGGTCTGCAAAGTGATTTGAACCCATAATTAAATATTCTTTTAAGAATGATTCTTTTTGTTTTAAATTCTTCCATTTTTAGATACCATTTTGTGACAAGACTTTTGATACCTTTACTCCTATGAAAAAAAAAGCAAAAGAACAATATACTCCTGACCATTTTAACAATTCTGAGGTTGTTGATAAAGTTGTAAGAAGATCACCTCGTATTTTAGACAAAGAGAATAAAATTCCAGATAAAATTATTAATACTCCTAAGTCTTTGTTGAAAAGAACTTCTCTTTCTACCAAAAAAAGAGTTTCTTTTGGTGTTCTCTTAAGCCCAGAATATTTTGATAAAAGACTTCCACCAAGTACTCCAATAAGACGTGGTGCAAGCCCTGGCCACAGACTACTACGCTCAGAACCTTTTATCCAGAGACCACTTCTATTACCAGAACAAAATGGTTCTACTAATGAAAATGATATTTCTTGTAATACAGATGCAGGACAAGGTGACTTGGATAATCTTTTAATGTCTTCTATTTTGTCATTTGATTCTGATTCAAATATTGATATATTTGATGATTCTCCTGCAACTAAAAGTAAGTTACCAGCTCCTATTCAAGCTGAAGTTGTAAAAACTTGGAAAACTAATTTACTTCCACCTGTTACTGAGGAACAAGAGCCTACACCTCAACGCTCTAAAAAGCGAGCTTTGAAAACACCATTAAGAAAAGCAATTGAATCAAAACCAACTCTTCGCAAAACTCTTAGGAGGGGACTGACAACACCAACAAGAAAACAGATTATGCAAGGTTTAAAAAAATAGTATTGTTTTATTCTTGTTTTACTTTCATGACATGTATAAACTTCTAGTTTCCTCAAACACTGCTATATCTTTAATTGTTTTAAAGTAAAAATTATCTTTTTTTCTTAAATATTTGTTTGAATATATAAGATATTTTAATTTGTTAATGAACTCAAATAATTCTATAGGTTTCAATCTAAAGAAAACATTGAAAAAGAGGATAGATCTTTCCATTATTGATGTACCAAACAATGAGCAACACCCAAATAGTAATTTACCAGAAAGTAAGAAACTCGATACACCTTTAGAAAATCAAATTGCTTGTAATTTAACACAGTTTAGCTTTACCAAGAGTTCTTCTTTGCAACAACAAAATATTAATGATGTTTTTCAGCATGAAACAAATATGAAACTATTAACACCTTTGAGACAACAATTAAGCCAAGATGCAATATTTCAAGAAACTAAAAGGAAATTGAAAACTCCATTAAAAAATCAAATAAATCAAGGGGTATCTCTTCACAAAGCAAAAAAAGAACAAACTCCTCCCATAGCTGAGGTTGGTGATGATGTTTTGGTTTGTGAAATGAAGACAAAAATTCAGACTCCCCTAAAGAAACAAATAGCTGAAGGGTTATTACTTCATCCCATCAAGAAGAAATTGCAAACTCCACTGCGAAAGCAAATAATGTTAGGTAAATCACTTCGTCTCACAAAAATGAAATTGCAAACACCATTGAAAAAACAAATCAGTGAAGGGTTGTTACTTCGTCAAACAAAAAGGAAATTAAGAGCTGAATTGAGGAAACAGATCAAAAAAGGCATAGCACTCAGAGAAACAAAGAAAAAACTACAAACACCATTGAAAAAGCAAATTAGTGAAGGATTATTACTTCGTCAAACAAAAAGAAAGTTACAAACTCCGTTGAGAAACCAGATCAAAGGAGGTGTCTCACTTAGACAAACCATGAAGAAGTTACAAACACCATTGAAAAAACAAATTAATGAAGGTTTGTTGCTTCGTCAAACAAAAAGAAAGTTACAAACACCATTAAGAAACCAGATCAAAGGAGGCATGTCACTTAGACAAACCATGAAGAAAATGCAAACACCATTGAAAAAACAAATCAATGAAGGCTTGTTGCTTCGTCAAACAAAAAGGAAATTACAAACTCCGTTGAGAAACCAGATCAAAGGAGGCATGTCACTTAGACAAACCATGAAGAAAATGCAAACACCATTGAAAAAACAAATCAATGAAGGCTTGTTGCTTCGTCAAACAAAAAGGAAATTACAAACACCATTAAGAAACCAGATCAAAGGAGGTGTCTCACTTAGACAAACCATGAAGAAGTTACAAACACCATTGAAAAAACAAATTAATGAAGGTTTGTTGCTTCGTCAAACAAAAAGAAAGTTACAAACTCCGTTGAGAAACCAGATCAAAAGAGGTGTCTCACTTAGACAAACCATGAAGAAGTTACAAACACCATTGAAAAAACAAATTAATGAAGGTTTGTTGCTTCGTCAAACAAAAAGGAAATTACAAACTCCGTTGAGAAACCAGATCATAGGAGGTGTCTCACTTAGACAAACCATGAAGAAGTTACAAACACCATTGAAAAAACAAATTAATGAAGGTTTGTTGCTTCGTCAAACAAAAAGAAAGTTACAAACACCATTAAGAAACCAGATCAAAGGAGGCATGTCACTTAGACAAACCATGAAGAAAATGCAAACACCATTGAAAAAACAAATTAATGAAGGTTTGTTGCTTCGTCAAACAAAAAGAAAGTTACAAACTCCGTTGAGAAACCAGATCAAAGGAGGTGTCTCACTTAGACAAACCATGAAGAAGTTACAAACACCATTGAAAAAACAAATTAATGAAGGTTTGTTGCTTCGTCAAACAAAAAGGAAATTACAAACTCCGTTGAGAAACCAGATCATAGGAGGTGTCTCACTTAGACAAACCATGAAGAAGTTACAAACACCATTGAAAAAACAAATTAATGAAGGTTTGTTGCTTCGTCAAACAAAAAGAAAGTTACAAACTCCGTTGAGAAACCAGATCAGAGGAGGTGTCTCACTTAGACAAACCATGAAGAAGTTACAAACACCATTGAAAAAACAAATTAATGAAGGTTTGTTGCTTCGTCAAACAAAAAGAAAGTTACAAACTCCGTTGAGAAACCAGATCAAAGGAGGTGTCTCACTTAGACAAACCATGAAGAAAATGCAAACACCATTGAAAAAACAAATTAATGAAGGTTTGTTGCTTCGTCAAACAAAAAGAAAGTTACAAACTCCGTTGAGAAACCAGATCAAAGGAGGTGTCTCACTTAGACAAACCATGAAGAAAATGCAAACACCATTGAAAAAACAAATTAATGAAGGTTTGTTGCTTCGTCAAACAAAAAGAAAGTTACAAACTCCATTGAGAAACCAGATCAAAGGAGGTGTCTCACTTAGACAAACCATGAAGAAGTTACAAACACCATTAAAAAAACAAATTAATGAAGGTTTGTTGCTTCGTCAAACAAAAAGGAAATTACAAATTCCATTGAGAAACCAGATCAAAGGAGGTGTCTCACTTAGACAAACCATGAAGAAAATGCAAACACCGTTGAAAAAACAAATTAGTGATGGGCTGTTGCTTCGTCAAACAAAAAGGAAATTACAAACTCCATTGAGAAACCAGATAAAAGGAGGCATGTCACTTAGACAAAATGTGAAGAAGTTGCAAGCATCACTGAAAAAAAAAACTCAGAAAGGTACAAGGCTCCAGAACTCAAATCATCTACAAGCAAATTCTTACAAAAAATTGAAAGCTCAACAAACTTTCCCCCATGTTACCAACCCAATTCTTGATGCTGATCTTGTTTCTTTAGCTGAAAATTCTCAGAAGGTAGAAAAAATTTTTTTTGTGTTTTGGCTAAGTTTGCATAATTTAACTTAATTGCATTTTATTTTTAGTAGTTAAAAGAGTTTATTTAAAAAAAACAAAGTTTTATTAAAAGAGATTATGTTAAATTTGTTTAATTTTATTATACAAATTTTTACAAGCATTTAATGTACATAGATTAATTATTCAAGAGATTTAAATTTATTTCAATAAATATGAGTAATATCTTAAAAGTATGTTTTTTTTAAGGTATTCCTCAATATTAAAAAATTTTGTGAAAATAATTACGCACAGTATACTCTAATTTTGGCAAAAGTTAACATACAAACAATATAATTTGATTTATAACTTTTTTTTTCACTACAGAATATAAACATGTCTCCTACTCAAAAGTACACCAAAAAAAGAAGCACTCTCTACAATAAATGTGAGTAAATCTGATAAAAGATTTATGTATAACATCATACTACTAATTATACATAACATCATAATATTAGTTATAGGAACTTTTAGAAAATGAGAAGCATATGTTGGCTGAACATCAAACCACAGAGGATAGTTCATGCTCAGTACATTTTCTATGTGTTTTTAAATTCTGGATGGTGTATCCAATCTACCAATATCGTCTAAGTAGTTTATTTGCAGTTTTCAACCACCTGCTGTAATCCACAGCATTACACTCCATCTCTATGTAAAGTACAGGTGGATTACCTGAATTAAAATCATTTTGTATTCTATGCAGCTGATTATTTGAAAGATCTTGAATTACATCTTAATCTGATTCAATTGGTCTCTTACCAATTGTGAAATGATCCAAAATACTGTATATCTATATCAAACCTAATATGAATGTATTATGGCTTGGTTATTATGGCTTTAGGTTTCTCTCCTGGGCTAAGTTCCTCTCGAGAGAAATAATTTTTTGCACTTTTGACTAAAGAATTTAATCATTGACATTAAAGGAATGGTACTTGAATCTTATTTCATAAAGTGTTCCAATTATGGGCTATTTACTTCTCGTGTTAAACAAAATGCTTTAATCTCAACTTTTTTCCATAGTTTTCTTCATTTCTCTCATGAATCATGAGGTGATCAATAATCAGGTTATCTTCATTTAAATTTACAATCCTAAGACCTTTAAAAACTGCAGATGAACAAGTAACAGATAAAGTAACAGAACAAGTAACAGAATTTCTTTTTACATCCATTATAATCCTGAAAGAACCTTGTGTTCATTTCTTTATTTTTGAAAAGCCTTAAATGTTGATAAAAATTGGAAAAAAATTTTCTTGGTAATCAATTTTTACATCATATATCCTGCAGAAACGTAAAAAGGATTATATATATATATATATATTATATATATATATATATATATATATATATATATATATATATATATATATATATATATATATATATATATATATATATATATATATGTATATATATATATATGTATATATATTACAGAAAATATATTTTGCGTATTAATGTTGATTATAATTAATCAACAGAAAAAACATTTTCTAATCAGAATAATATTAATAATATTAGTATTGCATTGTGAAAAGTTCTTTATTTTTGTTTGGATAAAAAGCATATTTTTTGTAAAATTTTTCACTGAAACAATTTTTAGGTAAAACTGATAAAGAGATCAAGTTTGATACAAACAATGATGTGGATTTTCATCTTTCATCTAGTATCAAAAGTGACACTACAATTAGAGTGATAAGTGATGGTCATTTTCATCTGTTTTCTAAATATGATGAGCCTGGTGAAGAAAAACTTGCTCTAGAAGTCAATGAAAAATTTGTAGCAGATAATTTGAAGTTTTCTCTCAATCCTGATTTTACTCAAACTAATGGTGAAGCTATAATAATACCCCAACACTCAAACATTTCTCATGACAGTAAATTTGAGATTTCACTGCATTTAGAAAACCAAAATCCTATTAAATTTACAAACAAAGAGGTATCCCCTTTGTCTGAGGATAGTAGTCTAAATGATCTTGATGAACAAAGCAGTTGTACAAATAATCTTCCTACTCAAACAGTACTAAATACTAAGGAACATAATGTAAAAGCAAATATGCAATTTCATAATAGTCTTAACTTTCCTAACGAAATCTCTAGTTGTTCTTACAGACTGCCTAATGTATCATATGGTCAGTGTGAAGAGTTAAAAGCAGATCTCGTAGAAGATTTGAATGTTAAAAAAACTTCATCAGAAATATTTTCCAAACATGATGAGCAGATAACATCCAAAAGTTATCAAGTTGGTTTTGATCCAATGAATGAAGTTGTTTTAACTGAAAATTCTGAGTTACTGCTTAAAAATTCAACACAAAATACAGAAATTAGTGGTCAATACAGTGAATTAAGTGCTGTAACAAATCTACTTCAGAAACCAGAAGTCAAAAATGTTCACAAGAAATCAGATTTTACAAAGGTTAGAACTTCCACTAATAATTCAGGACTTGTCAAGTGCCCTGTTATTCGATCTAATGTGAGAGAAGGCAATGATTGTTCCAATTTTTCATTAGTTGCGAGCAATTTTTCATTAGTTGCGAGCAAGGAAAATGAATTTGTTGAGGATTTAGAAGTAAATTCAGTGTTCAAGAATTCATCTGCATCTGATGTGAAGTTTGGGGAGAGTGTATCATGTACATCAACTTTGCATGAAATTCTGGATCTGCCAACCAAATCTCTTAATTTTGAAAACTCAGGCTCTGATATTTTTTTGGATATTGATAATAGTATATATATTGAACAAAGTACTTTTATCCAGGATTTGTCAGAAAGTAAAATTTCTCTTACTAAGGATAGTTTAGAAGAATTTGTAAATACAAGTGTATCTGAATCTCCATTACAAGAAATTTCTGCCTCCCAAGTTTTACCTTCTGTTCTTAATTCTAATGCTATGCTAACAGTCAACTTCCCACGATCTGGAACATTACCTGGTGGGCTCATTTCAGGTACACAGTTAGAAAACAAATTTGAGCAAGTGAAAAGTGTGCTTTTTGAGGAAAAAATTAAACATAGGGTTAATATTAATCAAAATGTTCAGGAACTGAACACAAAAAACAATGAAGAACAAAGTTCACAACTATTTGAACAACTCAATCAAAATTTGAATGACCCATTAAAATCTAGTCCTAAACCTTATACACTTTCTGCTCAAACAAAAAGAAAATCAAAACATAAAACTTGCAAGTTTCAATTAGAATCATCAAATTTTCAATTAGAAACAAATAATTTACAAAATAGTATTAATGAGGAGTTTGTTCTGTCAAGTCTGAAAGATATCAACACAAAATCTGATACTCGAATTGAAATTGGCGCTTCTAATAAGGTTTTACCGACAAAACGTTCAACTCGAGCCAAAAATATTCATAATGAAATCATCTCAGATATTGCGAAGTCTGTGACAGTCAATCAAACAAAAAGAGATCAACTTAAAGAAAAAAATGAAGTGGTGAAAACGTCTTTATCAGATTCAACTGACATGGCCTCTAAAAAAGCTTTAAAAGAACGCAGTTTCAACAGTTCTGAAACCTTAACAAAGACGCTTGACCTGCCTGCTAAAAGAGTAGCGAAACAAGTAGCTGAAAGAAAGATAGTTGATTTAAAAAAATCAAAGAAACTAAAAAATGAAAAGGATAATGTCGATAAGTCTGAAACCACAAAATGTACTAACGATATTCATGATAATAATATTACTTCTAAAAACTCAGAGCATGGTGGCAAATTAGAAAGCGTAGAGAGTTGTTCTAAAATATACTCAACTAGAGCCAGAAACGCTCTAAATAACAAAACTGCATCAGATGTTATAAACATTAATAGCCAATCTGTGATTGATCAAAATAACAAACAAGTTGTGGAGTTAAAAGACGAAATCTTTAAGTCTCCTTTAACACATATCACGCACTCGGCAAAGTCCACAAGTGTCATTCACCCAATATCTGACGACCAGCTGACAATACCACAGTTCAGTGACGAGCTAATGAATGAGACAAACTTTGGTTCTGAATTAAACTTTCTAAGTTCAGGAGCCAAAATAATAAAAGATAAAAAAATGGAAAATCAGGTCATAAATTTTGCAAATCAACCAGAACAACCACAAGCTCTATCGACAAACACCCATAATATCATTAAAAGGTCAACACGATCGAAGCAATTAAATGATTGCAATTCAGATAGAGTTACTGAGAAAGAAATCTCATCGAGTAAAGAAAATGTTCAAAATGTTGGGTTGGCCGTAATTAATCAAGCGAAGTGTTCTCATCTTAAAAAAGACACCAAAAATGCCCATAGCAAATCAACAACAGTTTCTAACGATGAGAAATCTGCTTTCGTGCGCTCAACGCGATCATCAAAACTGAAAGAGCGTGAAACAATGTCTCAAATTGAAGTACTAGAAAAAACTGAAAACAATGAAAGTAATTCTAATCACGTAAAACATTTAGTCAATCTTGAAAAAGCTCAAACAAATATAAACAATGACGTAATCACCTGTCTGACATCTGTCAGACGGTCAAATCGATCTAGAAAAGCAGAGCCTGCTATTGAAGGTAATTTAAATCCTGGTAACGAAGAGTATTTTAGTGAAACAGGATCTCGACACAATAAAGAAGTAATATTTGATAAAAATGTTCTTTTCGCTCCTTCACCCACAAAGAAAACGAAAAAAAGCGAAGAGAAAATGAATGAATGCTCTCGCTCACCAAAGTCATATGATGTTTCTGGGGTGAAATTTTTACTAGGAAATGTAGCTCTACCAACTAGGCGTTCTACCCGACGAAAACGCGTTTGTGACGTAAATGCTAATAAAAAATCCCTGAATCAAAATCAAAGTGTTCAGTCTGGTTTTTTAATAAATAACGATCTGGATGGAAATAATAAATCTCTTAAATCGAATTCTAGCCAACCAAATAATACTGAAATCGTCATACGAACAACTAGCAGTCCGAACAAAATGGAAAAAACATGTCTTGACCGTTCTACTCGAACAAGAAAAGCAAAAAGCTCAAACCCGACAACAATACACGAAACGGTTTGTGAATCAAATCACAATAATAACACAAATGCGGATGAGGTGGTTACATGTTCTCCTAGAAACCTGAGAAGAAGAAAGAAGAACAAAGATCCAGATATGCCTCTTATCGAAACGGAAAAAAAGCATCGCCGAACAACGAAAGACAATCCAGAATGCTTGGACTCTGAAGAAACGAAAGTTCCTTTGATCTCTCAAAATCTCTCCTACGAGTTACAACTCACTGATCAATCAGGTTTGGTTCTGGTAAATGTTTTATTTGCTTTATCAATTAACTAAATTTATAATTCTCATCGTTGGTCATTTGTTTAAGTCGTATAAATATTGTTACATATTTCTTTGCCAGAGTAGACTTAAAAGCAGTTTGAATGTTATTCTTTTTTTTTTAGAAAAATGATCTTTTCAACGTAAACGAGGATGTTTCTAAAACACGAAGAAATAAAAGTAAAGTCGTGCCTGAAAATTCTGTCGACAGATCTAATCGGAAAAAACGTTGACGAAAGAACCCCTAGTTATCGTACATTTTTAGAAAAAATGATTTTCATTAATCTTTTTCGAGTAAGTATTATGGCGATTGCTACTTGTTGCTTGAGTTATTGTAAATAATTGATACTATAAAGGTCTTTTATTCTGATAGCCTCGTCGGGTCTCAGGCTCATTATTTTATATAATATTATATATTATTTAATAAAATTATATATTATTTTATATAATAATATATATTATTTTTATTTAGTGATTATTTAAATGGACGTAACTAACTTATAAGATTTTAATACAATAAAATAAATAATCGTCCTTTTCAGAAATTATTCCCTCTTGTCATTTTTTAAAAATATCCCCACTTAAAACGACATTTTGTAATATTTGTAAATTTATTTGTAAAAATCTTATGATATAATACTATTAAAAATACACAGTGTGTGTACACACTAGCAAAAGCGATAAATAACAAAACGCACACAACTTGATCTACACAGTTAGAAATATAATACTCCATTTCTTTTTCGATATAGTGAGCATGTTAAAGTTCTCAGAAAAAATACGAATAATCCATTTTCATAATTCAGTAATATCTCAACTAATCAATAGGCCATCTCTAATTGTTTTATTTTACAAAAAAAATATTTTAGAAAGACTTAACTACAAAAAGATTTCCAGCGTAAAAATTTTTTTTAAATACTTAGGACATATATATACAAACCTTAAAAACACCTAACGTTATTTAGGCCTCACTAAAAAAAACACCAACGAAACAAGCGTAACAATATCGCCTAAGTTCGGTCACTGTGTAATATTTTTTGTGACATTTTGTACATGAATCTACAGACAAAAAACGATGTTTATTTGGAATTTACTGAAATAATTTGCTCGCAAAAAATAAAAAATTTTCGAATCATGCATAATATTGAAATTAAAAATATTGAAATTAAAAATATTTAAAAAACCGAGTGAAATGATTTTTACATTAGAATAGTTAAGACTCACCAAAATAAATTTGCTAAACAAAAATTTTGATTTTCAATTTTTAACTAAAAGGAAATATTAAAAAATTCATTATTTTTGACGATATTAACCAATTTTGTAACATAATTTTACCATAAAATTACATTTAAAAACAAGTTATTTAAAGCTCTAGCGTTAAATTTGTGACTTAAAAAGTAACCGAACTTATTAGCTTAATTGTATACTATTTTTTATTTGTTTTCATTTATTTTTACAATATAAATTAAGAATACAATCGACTATGTTTTCACACACACAAAAAAAAAAAAAAGCTGATTTTATTTCTCAGAAATGAATGTCCAAAGCTGAAGTGACTGAATTGGGGTGGTAACCGATTAATCGATTAAAAAAACTTAATCGTTAATCGATTAATTTCCAAACGAATAATCGAATAATTTTAAAAATCGTTTCAAGCGTTTTAATTTTTAAAGCCGCTTTAAAAATCAAAAAAATTCGGCTTTTTTTGACAATAAACTTTTACCTCGTACCGCTGTGAAATGTAAATAAATAATATACAGTAAAATCTCACTAATTTGAATCTCCATAATTCCAAAACCTCTGTAATTCAATTAAATGTAAAGTCACCGTGAAATGCGATTAAGAAGAGTCAACATTTTATAATTCGAAAATCTCTCTAATTCAAACTTTTATTTTTCCCTGTAAAAATTTGAATTACAGAGATTGTACAGTATTTTCAGTGCGGTAGTACAAATAGTCTGGTCGAAAGAATCCGGATTGAATCTGACCATTGATATCTTCGGATGTATCACTGATGGTACTTCAATTATGAAGAAAATGGGACGAGAAATGGGGGTTATTCACCAACTTTGCAATTGCCATGGGATTTATCTTGCAGTATGTGATATTCTTTATAAGAAAAGGAGTTCAGCAATGGAAACAACTCAAGAAGAGCTAATTAATAATGAGGATGATGAAAATGAAGAAGGTGATTCTGATCCTGATGATGTTAAAGACAATAAAGAATGCTGGAATGAAGAAAATAATAGTTTTGTTGATGAGGGAACCCAGTTTAATGAGGACTATGGTATTCTTATAGCAAAGGTTCGTAAAAAAGTCAAGATGTTTAGAAAATCACCACTTAAAAATGATATTCTTCAAAACATTTGTAAAGCCGATTTAGGAAAAGAGCTTAAGCTTATTCTGATATTAAAACAGGATGGAATTCTCAAATCAGTATGTTAAAACGATTCTTGGAATTAAAAAGTGCTATTGGAAAAGCTCTTGTGGATATATCCAGAACTGATTTGATTTTAAAAGAAGAAGAAATAAAACAGATCTCTGATATCGTTCAGGCTCTTCATATTGTAGAGCTGTTTTATAGCATTGGGAAATAAAGCTGTAATCTGATGAAATCTGAAAAAATTATTTTGTTTTTAATCTTAAAGAGCAAAATACTAATAAAGGTCAAAATTTATTTACTGTTGTCTCTGAGAGAATTAATAAAAGAAGAAATTGTAATATTGTTGGTTTACTTTGCCATTTAGATATTCCGGGTGACTATAAGTCAGATTCAGAATCACCAGGTAATCTTTTAAAGTACCCAAAGAAAAATGGTATTGTTAAAACAGCAAGAGAAATGTATGTACGCTTGTTTCTACGTGATGATAACCTAAGGAACAGTGAATTAGAAGTAGCATCTGAGTTTAAATCCACTTCTAATATGGAACCAATGAGAAAAAAAACTAAAGCTGAAGAACAAGCAGAAATTCTATCACCTACAACTTCATCAATAGGAACAGCTAAAGGACTTGTAAATCATCCCCTCAAGAAATTTTGATTTGTATTAAACGTGAAATGTCAGTATTTGAAAGCACTGGAAAAAGACCATGCGCTTTATAAAAGACTTACAACGCCATGCCAAACCTTCCCCCATCTTCTATAGAAGCAGAAAGAAGTTTTAGGGCTGCTTGTTTGTTTATTACTAAGTAACGATCTAGTTTAAATGTTAATGTTAATAATAACTTATGTTTTTTAAGATCATATCTGACGAAAAAAGAGAAATAAAACCTTAATGAGTAGCAATATACTTTTTGAAACTCGTAAAAATTTTAATCGATTAAATTAGCTAAAATTAATCGCTAATCGATTAATTCCAAATACCAATTAATTTACCACCCCTATGACTGAACTAAGGCGATATCAGGTTAGACAATTTCTTTTTCACTAGTATATTGTTACTCGAGCGTCTAGTTCAAAATCTACATAAATTTGAAGAATTGATTATTAGTGGTGGGTACTGATTTTTTTTTTTTTTAGAATTTTTACAAAAAAAAAAATTATCGTTTGAAATGGACCATATTTAAAGAATCCAGAAAAGTTCTGATAAGATCGTACTCTTCTGATATAATACTACTTTCCTAGAGTAGATTATGGCATAGGGTCTCACCCTTTGCTTACAATCCGTAGATTTAACAATAGAAAGCATCTTGATACAACAGAATCAATGAATCGTTGTTTTCAGTCATTGGTTTAATAGGAGAAACTTTTGTAAAAACAAAATTTAGTTTAAGAACAGCAGCATAAAAAGTGTACGCATAAATAATAGATGAAAATTTTGAGCTGAGTAAAAACAAATTTAAAATACAATTTTAAAATATATGAAAGTTGCATTATATTGTGACTTTGTTAATGGATTCCGTCATCACCTGCAGTGAAAATGCACATATACCCGTGTTATACTTTGTGAAAGGTTTACAATTATAAGAGAGTGTAAGTGCATCTTTAGACTTATAAAGTTCTATCTCCATTAATCAATCAAAAATTTTTTTGATTTTATACAACCATAAAACTTTATAAATGACAGATTTTCAAACTTAGTTCAAAAAAAATCTCTCCCACCATAATGAAGTAATAATTATTTATTTAAGCAATAAACAAATACCTAAACTTTATTCAAAACAAGCCAATACTAGTGGAGAAGGAAGAATTTTAGCTGAATAAATATTTTTGTTTTTAAGTTTATAGAAGGACAATCAAGAGGGAAACTCTTAGATTACAATCGCGAACTCAAAAATTGTTAGTTTGTTAAAAAAGTAAAAATAGAATTGAAAAAAAATTGGAACTTAATTTAAGAATAACTTAAGAGTTTAAAAACTCAAAAACTAGATTCTTTTTTTTAAATTTAAAACTAGCTTACCCCGCGGCGGTGGGGAGGGGGTCAAGCTGCGATCTAAGAAAAAAAAAAAAGGCATTCAAGGAAACTGGCTGTAGTAACATCTAATTTAGAAACTTTTAATAAAGAAACCATTTTAAAATTTTTATCTTAATGCTTTTTACTTGTTCCAGTTGTTTTGGGTATACGATTATTTTTTCCGTCTGCTGCGTTTCTTCAGTATTCAAAAGATTTAAAAAAAAAAAAAAATTGGATTTAAAAATTAAAAAAATTTTAAAGATTTTTATGTCAGAAACCTTTTCGGAAGTGTATTCAACAGCTTCCCAAAGTTTCATGGCGATCGGATGATTGATGCTGTAATTCTGTAAAGACAAACAGACATGCATTCATTTTTATGTATATAGATCTTGGAATCGTTTTAATATTTCTCCGACATCAAACGATTTTATTGTTGTTATAATAAGTTACTAGGACTTTAAGACGTTCCAACCACAAAGTTCAAAAAAAAAAAAAAAAAAAATAGTAAAAATAAATAAAAAGAATAATTAGTTACACAAATATAAAAATGATATTGAATCATCATGTATTTATATATATAAGGCTAAAAAATAAATGCCAATGAGAGCTGTTTCTGTTAAAAATGTTTTTAGTTTTTGAATTGATAGGGATTTAACGTACTTATTTAACACGAGGTTAACAATCATATGTTCTCTCAAATACTATTGATAACACATTACAATTTTGAGAAAGCCTATTTTTCAGAAATTAGGCAATAGTGTATGATAGTGTGTAATACTGTTTTGCTTATATTTAATTTAAGGGATATAAATTCAACAATTTATACCCCTTAAATTTAGTTTAAGCGAAACAACGAAAAAGGATTATCCCATACTGAATGAGTAAACTAGTTTTCATTTTTGTTCATGTGAATAAGATTTAAAACGGAATTTTATTTAATGTATGATGTACTAAAGACGTATCGTATCATCATCATCATCATCATCATCATCATCATCATCATCATCATCATCATCATCATCATCATCATCATCATCATCATCATCATCATCATCATCATCATCATCATCATCATCATCATCATCATCATCATCATCATTAATTGTGTTTATGTTTCTTAAATTCTATAGGATTTTATCTCATCTTCCGCTTGGAAGCAATTAGTACACACCGATGAAAATAATAACCCGACTTTTTTACAGCTACATTTTGCATTACAACCCTTTTTGCAATTGCAGAAGATGGTGTTGAGAAGTCTTTCCGGAGCTGGTGGAAGCAAAGTGTCAATCGGTTCTAATATATTATCTATTAATTTCCAACCCCAGTCAGATGGGTCCAGTTGATTGCCGAGCCATACTTGAACTTGATAATATACTCGATACAAGTGTTGACTTGAAGAAGCAGATGTTGGAGGAAGACAAGATAACTGCACTCTTTTATTGTTCCGGGTGTTTTTTTACAAAAGTTAGGCATCTATACTCGTCTAAGCAATCAATTTTATTTGAAGCTCCATATAGAGCAAGAAGAAAACAAATCCCGTTTGTAGCAATGTCTTGTGGTGAAGAGTCAATCTTTTGAAACACTTCGGCACAATTAGTTAAATCACGTTTTTCAAATAATTTAAATGCGGTTGTTTTACCCTTTCGGAAAAATGCTGATGTAGTATCGCAGCCAGTAATTGCATGTAAAAATAAGATATGATTTTGACATTTTGGATAAGCAGATAAACTTTTTGATGAATATATTTCTATTAATTGGTGAGCTTTCCCGGGTTTTAAAAAGTAAATAATCTTATCAATTGGAAATCGTGCAGTCAGTAATACTAATAAGTCAACATCTTCACCGACAACAATAAAATTATTTGTTGCATTGGATTGTTCTATGGCTGTTTTAATTATAAGGAAATCAGCGTCATTATCCGCTTGCTTCACTATGATATGTGCAGCTGTAAATCTTTCGCATAACATAAAAATGAAGCGAGAGTTGTTATGAATAATGGAAAGGAATTGTTGTTGGTTTGTTGGAACTGTCATAAACTGATCAAAATTAACATCAGGTGAAGAAGATACTTTTGTGGTTCGACGACGCTGTTCTGCAGCTTTAATGCAGGCTTGCGGAGCCGCCCAATTTTTTTCACGGCTCCGCTCCGGCTCCGGCTCATAGCAAAAACTCGGCTCCGGCTCCGGCTCCGCTCCGGCTCCTCATAACGTCAATAGAAGAATAAGATTTAAAAGTATAACTTGCCGTCTATTCATAAATTTTTTTAATGAATGAAAAATAAATTACTACATTTTATTGAAGAATCAGTCCCTTTCATATACCCTTTCATTTCCTACTTGCAAATTTATCCCTTTGCCTGGTCATTTCTACAAAATTTTTTCAACAAATTTATTTAGCATCAAATTCCAAATTCAAAACGTTTTCTCATTTTTTTTTCTGTCAATACACATTCAAAAGTCAAATGTACTCTTTATTCATTCGAAGAAAAACCATGCTATCAATCAAATCCGATTCCATATGACTTCTTCGGTCCGGAGTCAGAAATTTTAGGCCAGAAAACACCCGCTCCACGCTGACTTGCGTCATAGGAAGAGCAGAAGCAATCTGGCATGCTTTCTGGATCAACTCGGGAAACAGCTTTATTCCGTCCAAAACAGTTTCGCACTTCGAATTTCCATCACCCTTTTTCTTCATGATCTGTTGAGCAAGCTTTGGCAAACTTTGAATAGCCTCTCGGAATTCTTTTTCCTCCAATCGTTTATGACTAACAACGTCTTGGCTGCACTGCTCGCTTTTTTGCTTCCGAGCACGTTCCATTCGAATTCGTATCCTTTTTCTGGGACTCATTTCCTAGGATTCCTCTTCATTTTCCAAACTGCTTCCAGTACTCTCGCTAGAGTCATTTCCATGACGACCAATTCCACTCCCCTCGATTTCGAACTTCTTTTGCTCATTGAGCTTTTTCTGGATCTTCCACAGAGTGTCTTCAACAATCAATTGAAATATTGTAAAGCATTTTTAATGTTTTTAAATTTCAAACAAATTATAATCTATCATATTCTTGCAGTGAGGAAAGTAGAATGTCAAAAAGTAAAGTTAAATGACACAGTATTTTGAATTTCATTAAAAGTACGTAACTTCAAATTCCAATTTTTGTTTAAAAAAATAATAGATTGAAAACTGAGATAAAAACCTGTTGCTATTCTCCAAGAAGGCATTGATATTCACATCCACAAAGACAGCAGCACACAAAAAAAGGATTATCGATTAAAAGTGATTCCCGATGCACCATTGAATCCCTGATATTCTTCCTGAAATCAGATGTCTTGAATTCACCAGAAACTAGCTCCTCCTTCAGAATTTCCCAAGTGTAAATAAAGTTCCCAGGCGTGAGATCCTGACTCTGGAATTATTGAGTTGCGACTGCCGGTTTTTCGAGGATTTTTGCAAGTTCCTCTATTTGCTTCCACTCGTAATTTAGAAGCGTAAAGTCACGGGTCTTAAATTTCGCTTCCAGTGCATTCAGGACATCACACATCTTAAGAAGTCGGTTGAGCATATTAAATGTACTGGACCATCTGGTTGCATTGTCGATTATTGCAATCTGTAAATTTGAGAAATTTGAGTAACTTTTTATAAATTTGAATGTTTTCAACATTCGAAAACGCATAATTGACAAATGTTAAATTCAAACTCAAGTTCAAATTCTTATTAATATTCATTTAAACATTTTCATTTATTGCGATTTGCGATTATATTGTATGTACCTTTTTAGTTTTGTGTTGTTTGCAAAATTCATTTGCTTTCGACGTTCGACAAGCTTTTGCTACATCTCGAGCTTTGCCAACCAGAGACTTAATGCCTCGTTTTTCCAAGCCGTCTTCAACAGCCAGCTGCAAGGTGTGAGCACCACAACGTTGCAGATTAACGGTATTCATGTTTTTCGATATTTCGTTGAAGTAAGGCCTCTGCTGTTCAAACACGTCGTCGTCCTCAGTGATATAAGCATCCGGCAGATCACCTTTAATTTCAACCTCAAGTTCTTCTTCGATTTCAACGCCAGCAAGTTCTTCAGCAGACTCGTCAGTGACGTCACCTTCTTCATCTGTCTTTCCAAAGTCTCCAACCATTTTCACCATGTTCGATCCGTTATCAGTCTTAATTCCGAGGACATTTTTTTTCCTGATGCCATACGATTCCAGCACGCCTTCAAGAGATTCTTGATTTCGCTATCCATCAAGAACTGCAATTGACGCCAAGAAAGCTTCGATTATGTCTTGAAAGCTCCGTCGAATTTCAGAAAAACCAGCTTTCCCTGTAGATTGGTTTTTAACTTAGCCCGCTTTTTTTGAGCCAAAGCCATGATTTGACGAGCAAAATTCCGTTTGACTTTCAAGCCAAAATGTTTTTTCCAAATCGCCAGTCAAAATCTTGATTCCTTCACTGCTGAATAGGTTAAAGGGAGCGCCGTTTTGAAGAACCGTCATATTCATGCCTTTCTTGAAGTCCTCTTTCGAAATTGTGATGATAACTTTGTTGAGAAAGCGATCGATGGGTGCTTGTACTTTTCTTGTCTCACTAGTCGAGCCCTAATTTCCTCCAAAAATGGATGAGGTGCTTTTTTTTTTCTTTTCGTCCTTCTCTTTCTTCATTTTCTGCTCTCTTGCCTCAACAATTTTTGTCAAAAGTGTCGAATGTTTATTGGCAAAATGGCGTTTCATGTTGGCGGTGGGGTTTTTTTTCCGTTGCTCTTTTCCCTCGTACTGCATTTTGCATGTTGCACCGCAAAGTTTGCTGACTTCCTCCCCTACACTAATGTCAACTTGACAAAAAAACACTTCGTCCTCTTCGCGATAAGCAAACCATTTCAGTTCATCATATAACCTCTCTTCTTCTACGTTATCTCTCATGGTTGCAATTTACAAATAACAGAAATCGCGGAAAAATTCCAAATATATATTCAACTTTATATAAATATTGCAGGAGAAGAAAAGAAAAATACAAGATTATTTTTGGGTCATTGAATAATTTTGAAATGAAAAAAAAATGACAGAAGATAAGAATAAATATGGCACTTCATTCATTTCACAAGAATAAGAATTTAAAAAAAAAAAAATAAGCAAATATATGGTGGCGGCCATTTTTTTGAGATTTATTTTTAGACTAAACTTGTAAGTCATTTTATTGTATATGAAATGATTTGTTAGAGACTTATAGAATTTTGAGTTTTAAGTTTCTTGAATGAAGTGCAGAGGTCGCTAAAAAAATGTGTCAAAAATTAATCTAAAATTTGTTCAGTTTAAAATTTTTTTGAGAGCCGGGATCTACTAGTTTTTCTCGGCTCCGGCTCCGGCTCCTGCAAAAACTATCGGATCCTCGGCTCCCGACTCCGGCTCTGGCTCTGGCTCTGCAAGCCTGATTACATGTGTCCAATGTAAAGAAGACAACTCAGTGCAGGATTGGAATTGCGAAATATGCATACGAAGTATGCCATAAATATTTTTTCTATAAAATATTTCTGCATTTTTTTAAATATATTACCAACTCTTGTCTTAGAGTTTTATTTTGTTATAATTATTCAATTCAGCTTAATATATAGTGTGGCAATGAATAAAATACTTCGAAAAAGTTCATTGAAAGCTAGAAATATTAACATAAATTAAATTCATAAAAATATTAGCAAAACCAACTATTTTATATTTAATGTTAATAAAAGTAAAATTATCAATTAAAGAGATTTTTTTTTTATAATTATTTTAATTGGTTAAGGAGGATTACTTTTAAAGGTTACTTTTGTTAAGGCAAAGGTTTTTATTATGTAGCATACATAAAAAGTAAATTGATTTAAAAAGATGGAAAAGAACTATGATTAATCCTTTACAAATTTTAAGTTAATTTTAATTTGAACTTTATAGTGTGTTCCTTCAATTTAGCTTGTTCGTTTAGGCAAAAAAATTGAAATTTCGAAGAAATAATGTTAGGAAAGATTGAAATTAATTAGCTTTTTTCAGCAGCAAATTTTCCTGCGAGCGGCAATTTTTCCTAGGAAATAATGCAGCTGAGCAGCAGATTTTCCTAGGAAATTATGCCGCAGCCGCAAAGTTTTCTAGCAGCAAAATTTCCTGTGACACCGGAGTTTCAATACTGGCGTGATAACGCTGAAAAAGTCGGAAAAAGACCTATATGAAAGGTTTAAAATGAAAGTTTTATGAAGCATAGTTGATTGCGAATAAGCAACAAATTCCTTAAGCTATTTTCATTTTACTCTTCAAATTAATCTGATAAACGCTCTAAATACGTAAGATTGATTTTTTTCTTCAAGAATATGGAGTATGTCAGACATAAAATTATGTAAAAATATGTCAATATAAAATGTCTCAGACATTTCACAGATAACAACCCGGCTAATTACAAATACTGCGTTATAAAAACAACGCTAATTACCTGATCACTCCATATGCATCCTAGACTAAGGTATTTAGATTGATCTTGATTTATATTTGGAAGATAATCAAATCTATTGTTTAAATAGATTTGATTGCCTGCCACACATATTCTTAGTATTAAAATCCACATCAAGTTGTTGATCATTTTTGATTCTAGAATGGTTTCTCTAATGATCTTTCCGCTCTATGCAGATAATGACTTTTTTTCACATTTGAAATGTTCGTGTTCAACAGGAGATTTCTTTTTCGGTTGAAAATGACGAAACTTTATTAGAAGTCCTCTAAGCTCGTCCAATATTGATTTTTAATAACCATACTAGACGGTTAAAAAATGCCCTGTATGTTTATATTTATGAAAAATTTACAACAAGTTGATTACACAAACCTCAAACCGATTGTGTTAATATCTTGAAATAACATTATGAAAATATTTCTAAATAATCGCTTAGTCAAGATTTTAAACATCATTCGAAATGGGGCTTAAACGAAGCATTCAGAAAGTAATCTCAAAGCGTTAGATTTCGTACGACATCATTGCAAAAATAAGTTTGAAAGATTGAAAACTATGAAAAAATCTTTTTTAATATGTACTCACCTTCTAGAAATATTTCGATGAAAAACTGCTTATGTAGTCATTTTCAAAATTCATTTTGTAGTCAATCATTATATAGCCATTTTCCGGAAAAATACTTTTGTGAATCAAATGACTAATGTGCTAAAAATTAGTCAAAAACCAAATAACCGTAAAGTGAGAGTTTTTTAAGCGCTAGTATGACTGGTTACTGGTTTATGGTTATTTGGAACTGGTGAAGTAGTGCATATTGTTCAGTTCATTTGTATTTTAAGCTATGAATGAATGTGAGCTGCAACTTCAACAGTAGATCGAAACTTCAACTGTTGAAAGTTCAAAGTTCAAAGTTCAAAGTTGAACCAAGTTTTACTTTTAACCAGGAAAATCAGGAAAACTTCTCACAAAAGTGACGAAATGTATGAGAGCATTAATTCAGATATAAAAAAGTATTTGAGGATTTAACGACGTATAATTCCGTATTCCACTTTTCTGTTATGATGAAATGTATGAAACATCTCTTGATATATACAGCAGCCTTAGATTTTCAATTTTGAATCGTTTTAATTTTAGTCAACAAAAATCAAATTCTTTTTACAGTTTTCTTAAACTTTTCAATTTGACATCTGTTGTGAAAAGTAAATCCAAATCATAAAGAAAAAAGACAAGTGAATGCTTAAAAAAAAGAAATTCTTTTTTTAATCTGTACAACTGATGAAGGAAACATTTTAAAATGTTAATATGAAAATGTTAATTAGAAAATTAATTATTCTCCTTAAAGCCATCGATCAAGCGCACGTTCTCTGCTGTTATACTTTTAAAACTTTTCCAAATATTTGAATTGTTTATATTTTTCCCATGTTTACAGATAAATGCAGTGTTTTTAATATGCAATGTGAAGCAGCTTTCTGAGCTTGTTTTAGTTAAGCAAACTTTTAAAAATGCTTTAATGAGATAAGTTTCTAAGAAGCGGGTATTTAATAGTAAGGCTTCAAACATCATAAAGGATCTTATAGCTAACAAAGTCAGTTTAAAATTGCTTCATTTATTGTTTAAATAAGCTGCATTAAATAAATAATTCATAACAGATAAAAACTTTATTAACAAAAATAGAAACAAAACATAAAATCGAAAGCAACAAATTCAGTTGTCAAACTTTGACAACGTTGAAATAACGTTGATCAACGTTGATCAACGTTATTTCAACGTTGCTTCAACGTTGTGTGCTTTCTGGCTTGTTCACACTTGCTAACATTAAAACCTAAAAACGATTAAACAAATGATAGACCCTGAATGATAACAGGATAAAGGTTCTTCTCTCCTATTTCCTGCTGCACAATCATTTGTCTCACCATTTTTCAGGTTCCTTTAATTACAAACAACAAAGGATGACCAAGAACAAGTAGTTTTGGTCTATGGCTTGATACCTTGTAGAAAGCATTTTCTCACGTATATTCTTAGACCACATATAAATACATTTCAATACCATTTCATACTATTTAAATGCTTGTCTTTGGCGTTATGTACTGATATGATAAACATAAATGTAAACGTTAGCATACGCTTTTACGATAGATTTTATCAAAGACCCTTTAAGCAGAAAAAACCTTGGAACAGAGACATACATGCATACATACATACATATACATGCATTTAAATTACTGTGCATAATTATTCAAATGACAGTACTTTAAAATGTTTTTTAATCTTTTACCTACGAATGAGGTAAAAATATGAAAAAGAAATTCACTTCAAATGTATGCTCTATTACTATTAATTAAAATTTAATGAAAAACAAATTATTAAATTAGTTTATTTAATTTAAAACTTGCTTTCATATATATAGCCACCTTTGGCAGCAATAAACATTTTACATACTCATGGCCATTCTGCATTACAAAACTTCCAATATTTGTCTTTTTCATGCCAATTACGTTTTAAGTTTATCCCAAATATCTTTTTCACTCTTAGGCATTAACTTTTTGACATTTCTAATTCACCTCATAAATGTTCAATAGAGGAAACACCAGTTGATTGGGGAAGCTAAATCATTCTTTCAATTATTTTATCAATTTTTCATTTACTTAAATGATTCCTGAAGAGTTTTAGATCACTATCTTCTTGAAAAACAAATGATTCTCCAATTATCAATTTATCATTAATTATGAAGGAATGACATGATTTTTAAAATGCTAAAATACTCTACTTTCGTCATTATCCGGTCTCTTTCAGCAATATCACCAGTATTGTTACCACTGAAGCTACTCAACACTATGACACTACCTCCCCTATGTCTTACAGTTGGCACCACACAGTTTCATTATCCATTCACCAACTTCTCTTCAAACAAATTCTCTTCTCTTTGAAATAAGATTTGGAATTTTGACTCGTCGATCTAAATATCACGTTTTCAGTCATCAAAAGTTCATGCTTTATGTGTTTTGCCCACTGTTGTCTTCTATTCTTATTTTGGGGACAAAAGTTTTTATAACATTTTATACTAGAAGAAATTGTAATTTTTTTACAGTTTGTTCCCTTGAATATTTTACTTGCCACAATTTAATATTACTGATGTTTCTACCGATAATTCCCAACCGTTTTTTATTTAAAAATACCAACTTTAATAAAATAACAAAATTTCAATTAATATCAAAAATCAATCTGGAAGAACAATGCCATAATTTAACCTTTTGTAATGTATTACAAAGGAATAGGTAAGCGTTTACTTTTTTTGCGTCTTACAAACTTAACACTAAAATTGTATATGTATGTAAGTAATTCGTACACACGTAATTGAGATATGAGAGCAAGTACTGCTGAATTTATGACTTTTTTTAAACATGTTTTTTTAAAAAATTATCTATGCAAACTTATATCACCATAACTTACCAATATTGCCAAAAAAAGACAGAAATGTAAAGTTTAAGCATTTCTTAAAAAACTCTTTATGCCATTTTTACTACAAAAATGCTGTAAAAAATGAATTAACATTTAAAAAAAGTTTCGATTACTTTTGTTTACATTTAAGCAGTCAACAAAACTCTAAACTTGTTGTAAAAGAATTTTATTTTCATCTCAGATTAGTTAAAAGAACGAATTATCAAATTCACGTTTTTACTTGACAGAACTTGTTTCCGAAGTCGTAAAAGATTTAGAATCAATTACAAATTTAATTCTGTTACATGCCGCCAGATAGATGTTTAGTCATCGGAAATGAACAAAATTATATAAAGATACCAAAAAGAAAAGATAACTTTTTACCAATGGAAGAGAAAAAAAATAAAATTAAGGAAAAAAAGAAGAAAAAGTTTTGGAAAGTGTTAAAAATTTTTTGCTTCGTTCTTTTTTTCGTGTTCAGTTACACGACTTACAACGCTTTCTACTTGAAAAAGTAAACACCATTTAAACGTTTTCTACTAAAAAAAAAGTAAATATCGTTTAAACAACTTTTTAACATATAAATCAACTGTTTTTACTTTATAGCCAAATAAAATAGCTAAGTTAATTATATGGATAGGTCAATGATAAATCAGTGAAGTTCTGACATGACTCGAAGGTCATTTTATTTTTTTAAGCCACAAAATGAATTTAAAGGAAATGAATATGGGAATTTTCACGAGTTTAAATCAGCAGAGTTCGTTCGTGTATGATAATTAAAAACAATATCGCCTTCAGTGTAGGGTTACACTCATTTCATGACGTTTTTTCTCTCATTTGTAAAGTATCCAGTTTTTGACTTTTAGCACTTACTGACGATGAGATTAAATCTCACACTTAAAAAATTAATAAGTAAATAATACAACCCAGCATTTAATATTTATTGGATATATTTTAATGGGACAAAACACCCAGAGTGCTTTTAGATCAACATTAAAAGATTATGAGATTTTATCTGTGTAAATATTATGCGTTGATTTATTTTAGAGAAGAATGAAGGAAATATCTTAGGATAAAACAGGCTTTAACTTGATTAGAAAATATATTATAAATATTTATTAGTATACGTTATCACATAATCAACATACTAATAAACTAAGGCACAAGAGCAAATCCCGCACTGATTGCTGCTAGTATGAAATATATGCTGATCTTAAAATAAAACCCCGAGTTCGTCCAAGTGATGCGGTGTTCTTGAGTAATTCCTAAACGACACGGAATCGTCCACCTCTAAGAAAAGAACCAAAATAGAAATTTAAAAGCATTTTTTTTAAAGCCGCTTGAAAATACGCTTCTAAAAAAAATATATATGACCTCTTACACATTTAAAAAATATTTGACTTCCTTACACATTTGATAGAGGGTTAGAGTTCATTTTCTTGTAAGGAATGAAAGAAATTCAGGGGGAAGAAGTTGAATAACATGAAAAGATTTATCGATTACACAGGTCTACAAATTTATCGATTACACAGTAGGGTAGGTCGATTTTACCCCAGTATATTGTGTAATATTGCAGTAGTTGGAGGTAGTTGAAATGAGATACCTCAAAAAATTTCAGCGATTTTCGATGAAAAATGGTTTGCGGATTTAATTTTAAATATTATTGCGATTGTACGAAAAACGCTATAAAAAGCGCGAAAAGCGGAAACTAAAATTTTTAATTGTGAAAATATGTTAAAAAGTTTTCTAATCACCTTTTTTATAATTTATGATTCTAAACTTATAAAAAGTTGTTTATCTAATTTAGTAACTTTTTGAATTTATTCAAAAATATCATCATATGAATGGGAATAATATCCTTTTGACATATATGCTTGACCCATCTTTCTGCTAAGCAATTTTGTCAAGATGCAGCTGTGTCGATTCTCAAACCCGTAAACGTAATGGGATGCTTCCGATACTAATTTAACAGTTTGCTCTACACTCAGGGAGTGAGATGGGAAGTTCGGAATATCTGGCTTAACAGAATTGTCTATGAAGTATTGAATTTCTTGAATTGTAAAATGTTGCGTGGTAGGAGGTTCCGTAACGTCTGGAGCAGTGAGGTCTATCAACTCATACTAGTGATTGGCATTAAAAGTTATTACAGGAATTTTTTTCAATTCATTTTGAAAACTGGTCAAGTTCATTCTGTAAATATAAAATTGTGATCAATACTGCGTTATAATTGTGTTTAAAAGAATAATAAGATAATTTTTTTTAGTTACTAAGTCAATTAAATAATTTTAAAAAATACCTTTCTCTAAGAGTCAGTATTGATTGAAAACCATGATTTCGGATCTTGGTGTCATCATCTTTAATCATGGCATAGAGAATGTTTTCAGGTCTTAAGCAGAATGCGTTATTTTTAATGCTCTGCTTCACAGTATGTATCACATCCTTAAATTGGAGAATGTTTAGTCGAACGATTGCAGAAAAAAGAAGACGAGGAGAGTCATGCAGCTTGGATGATGTCCTTATTTCAAACCATGCTGGAGCATAAACTTGAACAATAAAGTAGACTAGTTTTTTTAAAGACTGGTTTGGTTGATTTTCTCTTGTATATAAACAGAGAATGCGAATAGCTAGAGTTAACCACCTTGCATGGTTAAGTGGACCAATTTTATAAGCAGCCCATTTACCAGCAACTTTACCAGACCCTACTCCTTTGCAATACTCAAATAAAACTCTTTGATCACTACTAAGGTCTTTCAGTACTTCTTTTGGAATATACCCATCAACTATAGGATTTGTGACAGGTTCAAACAAAATTTGATGTGAATCCTGAATATTTTCAGCACATCTTTTGCCAAGAAGGCCACTAAAGCTTCCTGGTCCAGTTATTACACCATGTAGTTTTTTAAAAAGAGTTCTTAAAGGAAGTTCTTTTTGACGTAGCGCGCACACAATGAGGTGCAGTTTTAGTTTTAACAACTCTTCAAGTTTTACCACTAAACCACTTATTGGGCCAGTATTGGTAGCAGTATTATCAAGAAGAACTGCCTGAATACTTTCAACACTGTTAAATTCTTGTAAAACACTGAACGTTTCTTTTGCAAGTACTAAACCAGTTGCGCCAATAATAGGAATTGTTCTATGAGTCAAATAGGTTCCAGTAGATTTTCCATCTTCATAAGTAAATGTGAGGTGACGTTCAGGTTCAATAGATTTTTTGAGGAATTCTCCTTCAGGTGAGTTTATTATGCAAGAAGTTTGAGTGGTCTGATCAAGTTTGCTATCCACACCAAGGAAAATTAACTAACTATTTTTTTTCTAGATCTTTACCTAACTATTTTGACTTGTGCTTTAGCCCTATCTAATTTGCATTTGTCAATCAAGATGTGATTGATATCAACATCTTTTCTCAAAATATGTTTAATGTCATGTAGTAAAGCATTTGCAAGAGCTGCACCTAAGTTTAAAGAACACTCATTTCTGACTAATTCCATAGCAAACCTGGGAAGTTTAATTAAGTTGTAGTCTCCAGGAAATTTCTTTATTGGTAGCCATTCAGCTTTTTCCTGAAAGAAATAGCAGCATACAAAATTTGCGTGTACTTTTGGACCAGTTTTCTGCCTCTGATCTTGAAGATAAGCTCTATCTTCAAGAGGTACTTTCGCGTTTTGAGGGCAAATACATATAATATGTTCTTCTGAGCAACTTGCTTTATTGCATAATACTTTTCTATCACTGCAAGGTAGCATATCCAATGAACAAGAACAAGCAGAAATATCGAAAAGCTTATCCAAATTTGCATCAAGATTTCGTTTGGTACTTGCTCTACCATGCTTGCGATTAATGTTTTTCACAAGAATGAGAAGATCCTTTACTTTTCTAGCAATAGATTTGTCAGTTATTAGAGGTAGATTAGGATTCACTGCAGCCCAAATTGATTTTAAATTATTTTTAATTTGCTCAGTAACTTCTATGATATCTGCAGTTGGCTTTACAGGGTGGCCCATAATTAGTGTCCCATCTTAAAAAAGCAATTCCTTGAAAACTAGGGATGGAAAACACATAAAACTTTTTGATAAACAATTTATTAACAATATCAAATAAAATTTAAAGATTTTTTTCGAAATGTCGACCATCGGCTTTCACACAAGCTTCAAGACGCTTTGGAAAGTCATCTACGGTGGCACGCAAGTAGGCGGGTGAAAGCGAATCCCATGCTTTTTGAAGCGCTTTCTTCAGAGAATCAATCGTTTTATGCGGTTTTTTGCACGCTTCAGCTTCCAGAACACTCTACACTGAGTAATCCATTGGATTGCAGTCGGGACTACTTGGAGGCCACTCATTGTGCTTGATGAAATCGGGGGTGTTTCGGCCGAGCCAATCTTGCACAATTTTGGCTTTGTGGGCTGGAGCACTATCCTGCATGAATGTCCAACAATGTCTACGAAGCTCCTTTTGACTCCATGGAAGTATTTCTTTGATCAAAACGTCATTCAGATAGTTTTGGGCTTTTACTTTAACGCCTTGTTGAACAAAAATCAATGGTGTCTTCTTGGTGGCACTGATACCCGCGAACACCATTACTGAAAGAGGATGTGCTGCCTTTTGTATTGTGATATTAGGCTTTGAGGAAGCGTAGACACGATCATTCTGCACATTGTGATGTTGTTGAACTGTAAAAATCTTCTCGTCTGTGAAAACGATGTTGAGATGAGCGTTGTTGGCGAAACGGGCGAGGAGATCCTTGCAGCGATCCTTGCGCTTCTGCTTTGATGCCTGAGACAAAAGCTGTGCAGGATTTTTCTTGTAAGCTGTCAAATTTAGATAATCCTTGGTAATTCTTCCAAGAGAACTTCGAGAAATTTGGAGCTGTTTGGCCATTTGTCGCATACTGCGTTCTGGGTTGCGGCGCACCCGTTCACGAACTTGCTTGATTTTTGCATCAGTCACCACGGAGCGCTTTCTTCCTTTGCGTGGACGATCTGACATTGTTCTCAATGCTTTGAAGCGTTGAATTGTTCTATAAACAAGCTTTCGCGGCACTTTGAGTCTAGTCTGGATGTCGCGTGCTGAAACTCCTTTCTCATGAAAATCAATAATACTTTGCCGATATGGTGATGGTCTTGTCATTGCTAAAAAACAAGTAAAGTGAGTGAAGGCAGCAGTAAATAGATCAAAATATATAATAATATCAAAAACCAAAGCAAAATTAATAGTTTTCCATCCCTAGTTTTCAAGGAATTGCTTTTTTAAGATGGGACACTAATTATGGGCCACCCTGTACATGATTAAGATAGTAGTAATAATGAATAACCTGTCTGTAAGTACTTGGCTCCGACATTAATAATTCACATGGACCACCACCATACTTCTTTCCACTTGTTTTTCGTGTAATAGGTGTAACTATAATTTTCGGCATTTTTTTATTGTTGATAATATTTGTAATTCTTGTTGAAGTTTTTGTTTACAATTTTATATTTATCTGTTTATTCATTTAACAATCGCTAGATGCGCTAAATTTGATTGGCTGCTGTAACTTAATAAACATTTTTATTGGTTGTATTATATATTCAAAACGAGATATTTTGAAACGAGATACTTGTATGGAATTTAAAATTTCAAAGATTGAAATTCCAAATATGTTAGAAACTTACAAATTTAGGGCATAATTGAAAACTTTAAATACAAATCCGCAAGCCATTTTTAATACAGTATTCCTGAAATTTGGTGGAGTTGTTGTTATACCCTAGTTACAGTAAACTGCAACATTACTCAACTTGACATTCGAAAAAAATGGTAAAATCGACCTACCCTATTACACAGGTCTACAAATTTATCTATTACACAGGTCTACAAATTATATAACAGTTAACTATATTATACTTTTTTAAAGTTTTATATAGTATAGTTCGATTATAGTTCATTCTTGATTACAATTTAGTTTTCGAGAAACGATTAAAATATTAAAATAACAAGCAAAAAATGTATGATTAGAAAATTATGAAAGAATAAATGTGATTTTTTTAACGATATGTTAGAATTTGAGACCGTTAGATAATTAAAGTCATGATGCTTTTCTAAAGCAGACAACACGAACCTTCAACTAAATTTCTTTGTTAGGTTTGCAATGCGATGGGAATGTGATGGGAAAATGAGGTGAACATCTTTAACTAAGAAATTACAAGAACACACTCTGGCACGTATGATCGATGATCTGATCGTAAAAAAATGAATCTAAATTTTGAATGTACCCTAAGTAACAGGTTCTATAAGAGTTTTGCTAGTGAAAAGCTTTTACATTTTTTTTATTAAAAGGACTTTGGTTACTTAGATAATACGAAAGTAGCATGAGTAGTATGAGAGTAGCAGCTTATTCACCAGTTAATCATTTATCTGCAACATTTGTAATTTGTAAAAAAAAAAAAGATTATGCATAGAAGTAAAAAATACTCAGATAAAATGACATTTTTGGATCTCTACTTAATCTTTTGAAGTAGCAGATTTATATTGGACTTCAGCTATATTTCCTAAGTTTTGATGATGAGTTTTTTTAAAAAAAAAAATTATTATTTTTAATCATAATAAACTCTTAACTTAGGTGCTCTTCATGTTACGTATTATGACAAATTTGTTTTGCAGCAGAAAAAAAAGTTTTTATTGTGTTATAATTTCATAAGTGGTTTACTAAAGTTTTTTTTTATCACTTCAGTTGTTGTAGTTGTTGTAGCTACTACAACATATAGTATGATACCTGGCTGTTTGAGAAGGAAAAACTAGTTTTCACTCCATTCACATATATGACTCCTGTAGGATAATTAAGTCCAAGTATGGTGATTTCATTAAAGTAAAGTGCATCCGTATCTTGATACCCATTGTTAAGCCTGGTAATTGTCAAACCACTCTAACAAAAAAAATTGACAAAAAATGTTGTATCAAAAAATTGTAGCAATATTAACAAAAACGACAACAAAAACGACGACGACAAAAACAAAAAGACAACAATCAAAAAAATTAAAGTTAAAAAAAAAGCAACCAACAAACATAACAACTCAGTAACACCATAAAAACTTTATTAGATTTTGCAAACCCTTTCAGAGGACTTAAAGATGAACACGACAATTAAACATTACAGTTAAATGAACGAGAAAAATCAGGATTCCTTTTTGTATTAAGTTTATTTATGGAAAAAAAAAGACCAGATAAAAATAAAAATCCTTGTCAACTAACAGAAAACACACATTTCTCAATTAAGAAAACTATTTGTTTATTAGTTTTACATTCAAACCTTAAGAATATTTGGATTGTTTTGTGTAAAACCGCACGCATTTTTTGCATTTCATGAAGAGTGCATTTGAAATTTAGAATCTGTAGAATTTCAAATTTTGCAACATATTTTTTGGATCTTTAAAATAGACAATTTTTTAGCTATCATTTGGTCTATTATCGTAAAATGTAGAATTCATAAAAATTAATATGATAGTTTTAAAAGCTCAAAAATGAAAAAATAAAATAATGTGGTTGAGTTATCTATAACACCATCCTTATATCAACAAAGACATTATTTTAAAGTTTAAAACACTACCAATCAAAAATCTGTTCATAAATATTTTAAGTATATCTCTTCAATTAGTCACTAGCTTAGTTAACTCAAAGACTATTGACAACTATTGCCTGGGTAGATGCTAGTTTTTGAGTCTTTATTTATCAACATCATAATGAAAATCACTATTAACAGCAAACTCAATATTTGCACCAATATTGCAACAATTTCATAATATAAAAGCTAAACATACTTTATCTGCTGAAAATTTCAAATGAAGAAATTTTTTCTGCTCCACAGTGTCTAATAAAAATATTATAGAAAAAAATATATAGATAAAAAGATTAAAGATAAATAAAAAAAACATTTATAGATAAAAATGTATAAGATCATAAGTATAAAAACACATGTTAATAAACATATACAAACTAATAAATACCTAATTAGCAAACTTAACAAATAGAAAAATTGATATATCAGAAAACCTAAATGATTTAATTTAACTTTAGTTGAAAAATTGTTCAGGAACCCAGACGTATTTTCCTGAAACATCAAAAGAGTTTAATGCAACATTAGGCATCCTTAACAAAATAAACATAAAAAAATACATATAAATGAAAATAAAATCCTAAAGCATCAAAGATGGTTATCCTAAAGTAAAAGCTAGACAAGAAAACATGTTGAAAACTCAATCCAGTTTAAATGCATGCTACAGTGTTTAAATGGATAATACTGCAGTAGACAAAAGATATCTTCTTTTATCAAATGAGTGAAGCTAAATATGCAGATAAAATCGAAACAACTTCCGATGGCCCAATTTAAAACATACCTGCTTAGCAGATTTGCTGGGTTTACTTCTTTTTTAAATCAACGTTCATGTACAAAAATATTATTTATCAAGCTTCAAACATATTGAAAGAAAGCAACAAAACGGCTGAAAATGATCCACAGGTTTTTAAAATCATTTAGAATATATTTTTGAAAAATATTTTGCTACATTTGAATAGCAAAATACTTTTTTTGTGCTTGGAGAAAAATATTACAAAAACTCAAAACTTCATACTTGTTTAAGAAATTTTAAATATAAATTTTATAAATTATCAATAAAAAAATATCAATTTAAAAAATACTTTTCAGTTTAACATCAGCATAATTAAACAAAATGTGCATAAAAAATACTCTTATCCTCTCTTTATTTTCTTGCAAATGTTATTTGCAAGAAGAAAAAAAATTACAAACGTTTATAAATATCTTTGAGAAATAATTATTTGTTTATAAAGCATCACAACATAATATAAAAATTTAAAGTACATACTCAAAGATTCTCCATCATCCCAAAATAAGTCTCCTTCAGCTTTATAGTCCTTATCATATGCAGCAAGAAGTTTCATGGGTTTTTTACGGCTATTGATATTATCAAAGAGAAAATTTTAAATATATTATTTTAAATATATTATTTTAAGTCTCAAAGAGTTAAAATCAAGTGATAACATAATAAACCAAACTGACCACTTTTTAAAATACCAGCGTAACATTTATGGGAAAAAAAAAAAATTTATACCTGAGTTTGGTGTTTTTAGCGGGCTCTTGGATTGGAATAATTGATCCACCTTTTATGTGCAAACCAATTTCATCAATTGGAATATAAAGATATACCTTACTAGGGTACAGTGGGAGCTCAGTTTTCTATATCAACATATTTATCAACATTATATTACTTTATTGTTTAAAATTTACCATCCTACTTAATGTTTCTTTTTATTAAGTGACTCAAAATATTAAAAAACTTTTCAGATTTAATCAAAATATATAAAATATAGAATAAAAAAAAAATAAAATATAAAAAAAATAAAGATTCAGTAGGCTTGAAATTAACACTATTCCATTTCCACCAAAACAACTCACAGTGAAATAATTGTACCATCTTGCAGTTCTCGGAAAGTATGCTTCAACTAAAGTAGCATTCTAAACAACATATTTCTGTAAATAGATTGCAATAAAAAAAACATTTTGCTATTTTGAAAAAAACCAAACAGCTCAATTTTTGTGGCTAACAAATTTCCTTAGTTTGTAGTGTCTACAGTTGGAAACTTTGTGGTGCACAAGAAATTGTACCAACCACAGGAACTTAAACAGGTTAAGAGTTTTGAGCTGTTTTGAACTTTTTTTTTTTAATTAGATTTTTTATTCTTATTTCTTTGTGATTTAAATCTTTTAAGTCCTGAAAAGCTCTTTTTTTTGTTGAAAGCATTTTTTTTATTCATATTTGACAACTTGACTCATAATTTAAGTTTTACTTCAAAATATATTTAAAAAGAGCAAAAAATGTAAACTGTGTGATCATTTGGCAACCGTTAGTATTAATTTTTTCAATTAGAAAAAACTTCTTCAACACTTACAACGCTAATTTCTAATCTTAACTTTTTTTTTTTTTTTTAACAATTACTCTTTAAATTAACATAAATGCAAAAAAATTTACGCAAAAAAATTTATGCAAAAAAAAATTATGCAAAAAACTTCATTATTCAGGAAGTTAAAAACTCTTGTAGTAGCATTTTAATCAAGGTTCAAAGTTTGAGCAAAGTTAGTGAAACACCTTCAATCTTCAGGAATAATGTTATACACAACCAGTAAAAGTTATAAGTTTTGCTCTTAAATTATTAAGAAAAATGTCTAGTGAATAAGGCAAAACTGGAACCAAAAATCAGTATTTTTCTAGTTTTTTTTGAAGATTCCTTGTTAAAGAAAATAGGCGAATAAAATTGTTATAGCTTTTCAGTAGTTTTTACTTAAAAACTTAAAAATATCAAACATTATAAAAGATAATACTTTTTTGATAAAAGCAAAAAAAAAATTGCTTTTTATCTTTTATTAAAAGCTGTTGAAATACTTATTGCCTGATTTTCAGGTAATTATTGAAAAAGCCAGAATTAGGCAAATAATTCAACTTAACTAAACTCTTTTTTTTTTATATGATATGATTTATAATAAAATTTAAATGATTGTTGTTGAATACGGTGTGATTAAAAAAGCAAAAAAAAAAAAAAAAAGCAAAAAAGAAAAACCTCTTTTAAAACAGGTGTTATAAGCAGACTAGATCCCCAAAAGAATTGAGTGTCAATATTCCAAGTCATTTTGTCATAAGGAAATCTTTAAAAAAAAAGAAATCAGATTTTAAATTAAAAGTAGAATTACATAAAAACAAACTTTTTGGTTATCTTTTTTGGTTTTCTATTTATCTTTTAACCTTTAAATAAGTAAAAAATTATGCTCAAGAGTATTTATAACTTTGGTGCATAAAAATATGCAAATCATCAACATTACCTTACAAAAACACCATCTTCATTAGGAAAAGAAAAACACAATGGGTATACTTACACATGAAGCATAGGTCTGACAACAGTAGCTCCATCAACATGAGAATGATACATCAGTGTATAGAGAAATGGAAGTAGTTCATAACGTACTAGTAATATTTTTCTTGCTTGCTTTGCAAATTTTAGTCCAAATGCAGCTGGATCTTGTCGCTACAAAAGTGTTACAAATATTTAAAACAAAGGTATTTTTTGCTATAAAAAATTTTTTATCTCCTTGGTTAATCTTATTATAGTGTCAAACCCTGATCAAGAAAATATTTACTAAATTAATTATACTGGCATCTCAAAATTTTAAGATTTTAAAATTTCCTCTGTGTAAGAGTACTGGTAACCATTTCTTTTAAAATCAATTTAAGGAAACAAAATTCAAAATATAAATGACGCATAAAATAAAAATTTCCTCTGTGTAACAGTAATTTTAACAATAATCAACAATATGATGTAATACCATAATAAATACCATTTAACAAGTACCATTGTTAATAAGTAACATTTCTTTTAAAATCAATTTAAGGAAACAAAATTTAAAAAAACCAAAATTAAAATTAAAAAAACCAAAATTAAAATTAAAAAAATCAAAATTAAAATTAAAAAAATCAAAATTAAAATTAAAAAAATCAAAATTAAAATTAAAAAAATCAAAATTAAAATTAAAAAAAATCAAAATTAAAATTAAAAAAATCAAAATTAAAATTAAAAAAACCAAAATCAAAATTAAAAAAACCAAAATCAAAATTAAAAAAACCAAAATTAAAATTAAAAAAACCAAAATTAAAATTAAAAAAATCAAAATTAAAATTAAAAAAATCAAAATTAAAATTAAAAAAAATCAAAATTAAAATTAAAAAAATTAAAAAACTTAAAATGATGTGAAAATGATGTAAAAACAGACAGAAAATTTCTTTCATTAAGACTTTAATTGGTATCTTATGATGTACTGACTAATGCTTAAATGATAAATTGGCTTTTTTAAGACCTTGTCATAATTGAACTACTTTAATGGTAATTAATGGTTGAAAGATATATTGCACAGGCCATAAAAATTGCCGAGTCTGAAAATGATTTGGCTTTAGTTTGTCAGTGGACTTTGCACAAACTAGATACAAAGAATATAAATTAAAATACTTCTTCACTATCTCTTGTATCAAATTCAATTTTCCAAGGGCATTGTATAGTTATTCTGCCTTTAAAATGATACTTTGTATGAGTGACACAATTGAAGCCAGTACACATCAAGTTGAGTTAAATCTTGATATATGACATATTTCTCAGTTTTTTGAGGTCTCCATCAGTTTTTTTGAAACAACTTGATGTATAATTAAAAGAAAAATTTGGAACTGTTGTTCAATTTTGTTGTTTTTTTTTTTATAAGCATATGAAATTTTTGAAATTTTTGAAACAAACATTATGCTTATAAAAAAAAAAAAAAATGTAGTGCATATGTAACATGAGGTTTTAACTTACATCATTGAGATATATGGATGATTTTGGTTGACATGATCCCAATTAAAATAAAAATTGTCATGTACAAGATGTTTGAACTCATAGCAGTGATGCAGCGGACATGGCTTTTTCATTTATTATCTGCCAGGATATTTTACTGAAAAATACAAAATTAAACTAAAATGATGTTCTTTAACTCCCAGGATTTTTATTGTATTGATTCTGTTTTACTTATGTTTTATATCTGTTTTATGGCATCTGGCTTCTGAAAATCTTTGAGTAATTTCATTAACATTTGTATACTCAATGTTTACTGTGTTGTTTGACTATGTTTTAATTGCATGAGAGATGCAAAAATCTACATCATTTTGCATCTCTCATACAATTAAAAAAAAAAAAATTACAGCCAATAGCTTAGTTAGGAAAATCATTTAAGAAAAACCATTGGATTTTAATTTTTTTTTTACCTATTTTCTTGCCAGAATTGATTCAATTGTTTAAGGGAATAACTGGAAAACCATCAGAGCAAAAATCTTAAGACAGAAGCCTGAATTTAAATATTTATTAATAAGAACCCTTTAATTAGAAATTAAAACAAATGTAAAAAATGAAAATAGAAAACATTTTTCATCTCAAAAACAAAACCCAAATTTAACTTTTACTTTTAAGAATACAAAATAAGAAACTGTAAGAAACATTTTATTTAATTTTTAAAACAGAAAGATAGCATGAATATTTTTTTTCAAACTAAGATCAAAAACTAAAATTAAAAATATCTGTAATTGGTCTCTGGCATTCCAAACCCTGTTCACAACATAAAAATGACTTACTTTAAACCCCAACCCATTATGATTTCTACTCATAGGGTAGAAAGCACCTAACTGTGTCCAACGTAAACACAAACTCTCTGTTGTGTCTTCATTAAAACCACATATATCAGCTCCAGTCTAAGAGGAAATTTAAAACAAATTCAAAAACTGACACATAAAATAAAAAAATTTCATGATGCTTTCATACAAAGAAGATGATGATAAGTTTTACAAAAATTTCATGATGTTTTCATACAAAGAAGATGATGATAAGTTTTACAAAAATCTGTTTTTCTTACATATGATATACCAAACAAACTGAAGTCCATCATTCCTAAAATGAACATAAAAGCTATAAGCTACATTGTCAATAAAATGAATCCTAAAAAGAATTTCTTAAGAAGATATAGAATAAGAAGCAACATTGTGCTTTAATGCAATCTTTTTGCACATTATTTATAAACACATGTATAATCTGTTTGATTTTTGGAGTAAATTCTATTCACTCCTTGAGTAATAGGAAGATGCAAGATTAGGCCAGAAGACAGGCAGATCATCATGCTTTTAAAACACAGACATAAATTGCTTTTTTAAACATTCTTTCATATAAATTTTTTCATTAGTGAAAAATGGCTGAGCTTTGAAACCACACAAAAAGATGGTTCGTGAAAACTATAAATTTTTTACCAAACTTTTCACTTAAAATTTGCTTTTAGCAAAACATCAGACTTTGTTCATTTCAGGATAAAATTGCCACCTTCAGAGCATTGAGCAGTCGAATTTGTAATAGGTTTCATCATCCATTATAATGCACTTTTGTTTCGCTTGAAGCATTTCTCTTAGTAGTTTTCGAGCACACTTTTGGTCTTTGCTGAATTGCTGTTGGGATCTTCCAGAGAATTTCTGCTTCCTGTATGTCTTGTCAACTTGGAAACACTAGTTGATTTATTCTTGCAAATACGTTCTCTTTGTTTATAATCAACTTTTTTAAAAATAACTATTCATTATTTGAAAGGGAGATAAATTTGCTTTAAAACAGTAAAAAAAAGTAATCAAATATGATTAAGTGTTTTTCAAAATATTTAAAAAAGTCATGGGTCATTATCATTTCAAACCGCCTTAAAAATAATTTTTTTTTGTTCATTTTGTAATGTTAAATACATTGAGACTTATATTTTTTATTATGAAAAAAAACATCCAGTCACAAAAATAATTCAAAGGCATAACAATAGTTTCTTTAGATAAATTAATACAGGAAAAAACTATGTTTTGTATATGCATAGTAAATAAATTCAGCTATTTTCAATCTCAGTTTAACATCAAACATGTTTTTTAAGAGTAGAAATTTTTAAAGATTTTTATTGGTTGTTTTTTTTTTTTTTGAAATACAACTTAAAAAACCTTCAAGTTTAAAATATTTTTTATTTTTTTAAATCAAATTAAAGCCTTAGAATTTATTAGAAAGTGTAACTGCTGTAGCTTTCAGCTACAGCAGTTATACTTTCTCCATAACGTGCTGAATGATCAAGTATCATTTAATATTGTAAAATGATTCTCAATTTTGTAGGTAATATTCCAAATAGGGAATTTGGAAGGTTAATTATGCTAACCATAAATTTGTCTAAGCATATGAAAAAACACTCTTCATAGAATGTTGATTTTACAATTGTACAAATCATAAAATTGCTGATGCCACATATAAATGAAAACCTACCCATGTTGAAATTCCAACAAGTACTGAATAAAAGCAAGTATAAAAAATAACAGTTTTTAAGTGTAATATGTCAAAATGTCCCTATTGAAAAAAAAGACTGTAGATTGATCAACCTTTGCAATAAAAATCAGACCTAATGGATTGTTTACCAATTATTGATTCATGCATTTGTGGCCATTCACTTTTGTTGTCCCCAAGCCAATGCCCAGCATATTTGCCACTGGATGGAAATGTTGATCGAGAAATTACAATACCTCTCTTGCCTGTAGTTTCCTTTAGAGCGCTAAATTAAAAAAACAATATGATTACATTAATTGACTATTTATTCTTGATAAATTACAACAATTACAACATTGAGTATATATAATTTGTATTTAATTGATAAAAAAATTATTTAAATACTAAAGAAACTTTTAAATTTTGAACTCAAGTTTTTGATAAATACTCCAAAGATCAAAGCTCTTCAGATAGTGTTATTCAAAATGAATCCTATTTTCTCATTTAATGTTGCCCACGTGTTTAAATCCGCATAATATAAAAAACCTTTAATTTCTAAAAGTTTTACTTTTAGGGCAATCAATATTAAAATAGAAAATATTTTGAAAAAAAAACAAGTAGAAGACCAAGTTATGAAATTACTCTAATGTAACAACACTCTGTTTCCACCCAAACAATGAATGATAATTATATTCTGTCTGATTGTCTGCATGAAGTGCACTCATGCATACTGTTTTAGCAGCAAGGGTGTCATCCAATGTATCTAGATAATATGAAAAACATTTTAAGCAGAACAATTACCTTTAACCAATCATGCAAATATGTTTATCTTTGTAAAAACTTTCATGTAAAAAATACTTGGTTTGTATGGTGGATTGTCTAATTTGTTATTAGAGCAGCCAACCACAGATCCTGTTACAAAGTTGGCAGGTTCATTCATGTCCTATTGAAGAAGATAACATAAACCTTATTTCACTCAAATTTCAAAGCTAAGCTTTTGGAAGAGAAAAAAAAAAAATTTTGAAACCTTAATTAAAATTTTTAAAACTTTTATTAATCAGGTACTAAAAATTTTAAAAAACTCTTGACAGAACACAAAAGCATAAGACACATTATTACATAGTACACTTGCTTAAGGGCATCAATTTTTTTTTTTTTTTAAAGAAAACTGGAAGTTAGCATGAAAGAGAGCCTTTTGTCAAGCCAAATACTAACTGGTAGCTTGGTAACTAACTGGTAGCCAAAACTTTTTTAAAGCACAGAGAAACTCATTAAAAAAATTCAATAAAAAAATCAAAAAATTTAAAAACACTTTAAAAACAAACTTACAATCCAAAGTCCATCAAACGCAATGGTTTTATGAAAACGTTTTATTAAAACATTCCACCATAGCGAAATATTTGGATGAAACCAATCAGGGAATGTTGCATTTGCACGAAAATACTACAAAAAAAAAATCAATAACACAATATGTTTTTGCTGAACTACATTTTTATCATTCATATAGAATAACTTATATATAAATTTATTCTGAAACTACTCCTAAAACCTTAAAACGTTTTTCTTCCTTTCTTAAAAAAAAAGATTTTTTTTTCTTCTCTTTTTACAAAAATTTTTTTTTTTTTTTTGTATACATGAAGAGAATTTGGAAATGTTTTACCAAAGTCCTATGCAAAATAAAAAGAAACTTAAAAAAAATATCAACATGGCAACTTTCTACATATATCTTAACTAATGCTACTCATTATTAGGGGCAATAAAAATGAAGCACATATTTTATTTGTGCTGAAATATACTCATATCATTTATAGAATGATATATATGCATAAAGAGAAATCAGTAGTGAGTGTTTTACCAAAGTCCTATGCAATTAAAAGAAAAGAATTAAAACCAATGTCAAAATTGTATTTTTTAGAAATAACGCAAATTATACTTTTCATTAGTCTTCTTTTTTTTTGTTAGTGCAAATTTCATCAGTCAACTTGGAGTTCAGTAAATGATTAGTCAACTTGCAGTGTAGACTACACAGCAAGCTGACCTTTTATATGAGAGTAATACTAATGACAGATTTGCTCACTAAGATCTAGATAGCTAAGAAATAACAAGATTTATTCTAAACCAAGTTCAGCAAGTAAAAATTGTTCTATGACCCTTAACAAATCAAGTAAATATAAATTATTTTCTCTGGAGTCTGGTCAAAAAAGAACTAGAATATTTGAACAGCAATACCTTTGTCTGCTCATCCCATGGCCATGTTTTGTTGACAAAGACATTTGGTTTATCAGGCCACACCTAAATTAAAAAAAATCATAACTCAGTGTAACACTAATTTAAGAACTAAATATGGATTTAGAAGAGTTATATCATAGCTTTTTTTGAGGCTATTACTTTGAACCAAATAACTTTTTGAGCAACAAGAATAAAGTCTTAAAAGAATGAAAATGACACAGTAAGTTTATGCATTAATTAGATTAAGACTTCAAAATATGTAGCATCAAACGGTATCTTAACAATTTTTAACCATTCTGAATAATTAAATTAAAAATCAAATTTACACCTTTCCAATTAATGGAGCTTGTCCTGTTTCATCCTTAATCCAAATATCCAACTCTGCACCCAAATCAAATGCTTCATATGTTCCCTTAGGCTCCTCAGAACTAATTGCTGGGTCCTGTAATGCAATAAATAGTAATAAAAACTATATATGAGAAAATAACACTTTAATATAATTAGGCAACTTTCTGAGTTGTTCTTTACATAAATGGGTCAAAGCATTTGCAGCTTTGCATGACATTAGTTCTTTAGAAATTCTTTTATAAAAATCTGTACAAATTTAGTCTTAAAGTGCATAAGTAGAAATTATCACAATAATTACAGTATTAATAATACAAAATTGATCAAAAATGGCATTTTATAAATTAAAAAAAAAAAACTAAAAAACTTAGACAAACTTGTAATTTTGACAAAAAGTGTTTTTGTAAAATTTGGTTTCAAATAAAAGTTTAGCATTATACTCAATCAAATACAAAGTAAAATATTATGCCATATGCAAAATATATTTTTGCATATGCAAATACTTACTAAAATAGTTATATATTTGATGCCACTTTCTTTGATGTCCGTAACAAATTTAGGAAGATCAGCATATGTGATATTGTTGTAAGTAAAATCAAGCTGTCGATCCATGTAGTCAATGTCACCATACTGAACATCCTTCAAAGTAAATGAGTAAGAATTTTAAGTTTCCATTCATTAAATATCAAACACTAACATTTTCAAGACCAATTAAGTCTTGAAAATGTAGTGTTTCAGCAAATAAATTATCATATATCTGTAAAGAAATTGCAATTTAAATAATATGGCTGGAACAATTAACTTAAAATTACATAAATACCTGCACACATAAAAAAAATACCTAAAAAAGTAATAATGGAATAAACTTCATAGTGGAAACCAATTTCATGATCATAAATAAAATTCCTTTATGTCTAAAAAATATTCCTTTACATCAAACACTAACATTTTCAAGACCAATTAAGTCTTGAAAATGTAGTAAAATTCCTTTATGTCTAAAAAATATTCCTTTATGTTTTTATTTCAAAGTAAAGTGATTTTGGTTACACATGTATTAGCTTTAGTATAAAAATATTACTTCACTTTTAATATAAAAATCAGCCAAAGGTTTGGCTAATACAAATGTTTTGTAAACAATTGTAGAAAACAAACAAATTGTTACCATAATTTTTTTTTTCTCTTTGTTATGTGCAAAAAAATAAATTAGAGCATCACAAAATTAAAATGAATATAAAAACGGGAGATTATTAACTTTGTGTATCTGTCGCACTATTAATACTAAAACAATGCATTAGTTCTTAACAAGTATTTCACAGAACAATTGTAATCTGGAAACTTGTGATAAATGTTTTCAGTTGAACTGCATTAATCTTGTCACTATGGCTTTAAATTGAATATAAAGAAATAGAATTTTTTGATTTATGTTGAAGCCTAGAACAAATATATAGCCACAGATCATATCGCTCCCCCAAAAGCAGCAACTAAGTAAAATAGAAAAAGAATGCAGGTAACTGGAAAAAAGAAAAGAAGCTAATACAAATATCAATTTAAAATCTGTGTGTACAAAATTTTGAAAGGTTTTAATTTGTTACTATTGCCAAGATGCATCAAATAGAAAACTTGTTGATCTGAGCAGTATACATTCTGGGTTCATTGTTAGGTTTTAAAAAAAGATTTTGAAATTATCTATAAAAAAATTGACTGTTGGTAATCTAAGCCCTTTTTCTTATATCAAAGGAAAAGACATTTTTTTAAAATGCCATTAATGATTTTGCAGAATGTGCTACAAAACTGAGTACTGATGACCTACTGGTTCAACTAGATTTAAAGAGAATTACCAGAAATTTCAGCAGGCAGTTAAGACTGATTGAAAACAGTTACCAAAGCCATGTAAAAATGTCCCATTTATGAGCTTTTTATACAAGTAGTTATTAAGAATGTTAAAACTGTATTATGCTATAACTGTATTATGAAAAAACTATGTTATGTTATAATTTTTATTTGAAATGTAGTTGAAAAGTAATTATTCTTTTTTTTTTACAAATGAAGTAAACTAAGGTTTAGGAGGAATGAAAAAAATAATTTACCAGAACATCTGATTTAAAATAATTTAGTATTTTATTTATTTATTTATAATAATTTACAAATTATTATAAAGAAATTATTTATAAAAAATATTCATTTCTATGAAATAAAAAAATTATTGAACCGTTCTAAACATAAAAAACTTCTCACTTGTGGAATATCATAAGAATTCATTCTTTTCACAGTATCCTTAACTTCTTCAAGACTGTTGTAGCCATAGCGACATAACTGAAATCCAAGTGCCCAATAAGCTGGTAAATAAGGCCTTCCGATAAACTAAGCATAAAATGAATTTAAGATTAATTAAAATTATTTTACGTTTAGTTTATTAGATAAGACATAGGAATTAACAAGACTTAATACTTTATGTTTAAAAATTTTAGAAAATATAACTTATATGGTTAATTTGGCACAAGTTTATTTGTATATTTCATATATATATATAGCATATGCATATATAGTGTAAATATAACATATATTTTGCATTTAATGCAAATATTAGGTTAAGAAAATCATTAAAAATTCTATACTTCTGTATATTGTTTTACAACATCTTCTGGAGTGGGTCCCAAAAAGAAGTAGAAATCTAAGATACCACCAATTGTTCGGTAGGTAATTGATGGACCAGGCTGCAAGATTATCTCTTAAACACATGAAAAGTATATTAAAATAATCAATAGGGTTTCACACTATATAAACTTTAAATATCTTATCTTACAGTTCCGCAACTTAAGAAGGAAACTTCAAATCCATGTTATCATATATTGTTAAAAAAAGCGTTTATAAAAAAAATATATTTTACATGTTGTAAAAGATCATATCTTAGAAAGATCATTCATCATATAAAAGTTCTGAAGAATGAACTTAAGGATGTGGATTACATTCATACTATGATTACACGATGACATCTGTAGGTATAGGAAAAATGTTCACATCAATAACTAAACAATTACATTTAATGATGATTTTGGAAATGAAAACAAAAAAAAGACAAATTTTATCAACATCAAGACTCATCTAACTTAAGAAGTCTTCAATGAAAAGTTACCCATTGCATTGCTATTCAATAACAGTACCCCATGCGCTTTTCCATCTTCTTCCAGCATCATGTAAAAAGGATGAGTTCCATATAAATTAATGTTATACCCAATCTAAAAAGAAAAATTTATATTATCTAAAATTAAGTTTAGTTTCTACATCGCCTTTTTAGAATAACATAGTCCATCATCAAGTCAAAGAATATTCCATACATTTAAAAGTAAGTTTTATTTTTAAAGTATGTACATTAAAAATAAAACATAAAGTTACAATTTCTACAAAAAAAAAAATTAAACTTGTGTTATGCGCAAATGTATCAGTAAAAGAGCTCAATTACATAAGGGAATATGTCACGTGAAAACAATGGTATTCTTTCCCAATTTGTAAAATTTCTTTTAAATGATGGTCGAGAGATTTCCCCAATGCCATATAAATATTCTGAGGGTACTTTAGCTGAAACTTGTAAAAACTGGTCTGATAGCATCATTGAACCGACATTTGTATTCCATCTAAATAAAAAATAATTCTTAAAAGTTTAGTAAATTTTCTCAATCAAGATAGAATTTCTTTACTGAGAAATAGATGTAATTACATGAATGAAATAAAAACTACAATACATACAATGGCACTCTTTGATCATCTTGTTGTCGAAAAATTTTAAAGGAAAATGGTTCTTTTTGAGATTCTTGATAATCATAACTGTATTTAAGGTTTTTTTCGGTAAATAAATTTTGGTTTGGTAAATTAATAGGAACTTCATAGCGTGATGCACTTTTATCATATATCTGTAAAAAAAGTTGCAATTAAAATAATATGGCTGGAACAATTAACTTACAATTACATAAATATCTGCACACATAAAAATATACCTAAAAAAGTAATAATGGAATAAACTTCAGTAAGTAGAACAGAAACTAACCTTTACTCGCAAACGATTATTAGTTTGTTTTTCAAAGACAACTGATGGATACTTAAATGGCAATGGATATGGAAATGAGGCATTTTTAGGTATTGTCTGCGTCAAACATACTTCTTTTCCATAAGACAGACTAGTTGAAGTATTATACACAAAACCGAATTTGTCATTTGGATTGAAGTAGCATTGGGGACTCTTTTCTACATGTGACTAAAAAAGAATATATTATATGAGGATATACCTCTGAACATATACATGCATTTATACATTCATGTATGCATGTATTTATGCATGGATGCATGTCAAACACAATACAGCATTATTCTTAGTTCAATACAGTCTCCTAACAAAAAAAAATGATATTCCATTGTTTTCTATGTTCCTATTCAACTTAACATTTTTTTTTTGCAGATTGAATTTTGATTGAAACCTCTTTAAAAAGCCAAATGAAAATCTCTTTTTATTGTCTTTAAATCTTTCTTTGGAAAATTCGTATCTTGTACGTATATTAATTATTTTTGTCAATATTTAAAACTTAACAATTATAAATTATATTTATCAAAAAGAAACTTTGTCACTTTTTTACCTTTTGTATTTAGTGACAAAATATCTTATATACTATAGCTTCTGCACTTCAAATAGTTTACTAAAAATTACCAATTTCAAAGTTTGAAGTTCCCTATTTAAAAGGTTCACTTTTATAAGTAAAACTACTAAACGGGAATGTTTTAAATAGGGGATAATCATCTCCGAGACCTACGAGGTAATGACCCAAGTTATGAGTACAATTATTACCACAGCTTTTACCTTTTTGTTCTTAAGTATCACTTTGCATATAACCAAGATTGGTCTATTACTTTGCGTATAAGCAAGTATTTTTTTAAATAGAAAATCCTTGAAAATTAAAGAGTGAATTTTTTTAAGTTCGACAGCTCTAATATTTACAGCTACTTTACACATTATGTAAACCTTTCAGAATTTTTTACCAGCAAACTCTTTCCAATAACAGAATCTAGATCTTAGTATTTAAATATTGCACCTTTTGTTTTAAGAGGTAATATCTTTTCTCAGGCTCTTCCTTAATATAACCTTTGTTACAGCATTTTTTTGGACACTAGTTTCTACCAAGTGCATATTTGGTGCAGCACCAATAAAATCAAATTCATTTCTATTTTTCTTAACAAAACCTTAAAGCTGTAACGTGTCTTTAAAGTTTCTAAAAATAATCCTTTTCCTTTTCCCTTTTTTTTTTTCGTTTCCTAAGAAATTGCCTTTTTGTAAAAAAGTTTTCACGAAGTTTGGACTAGGAAAAAAACATCGAACTATAAAATCTCGCAATTTATCTCTAAATTACTAGTTAAAAGCCAGTCGATCGTAATCATCCGATCACTAACGCAATTTAAGGTACATTTGGTTTTGGACTTTTGCTTTTCATTCATAGTTTCCTTGGCGAAGTCTAATGACTTAGACATAAAATAGTGCATCATTCAGCTTTGTATGAGAGTAAATTTGCTATCAGCGTTGGCATTACGATGCTTAAATTTGTTTTACGACATTTCTTACGGTTTCCACAGATACGGGAATAACATTATATCAAGAGAGTGAAAGAGAACGTGGAATCTTTCTTAACAACATCTCTATTACAAGATTTGTTTTTTAATTACGAAAAATGTTCGTCAGTTCTCTCGCTCCCTTTGGTGCCCCTTTTTTATTGGCGTCAGAAGCGTATTCCCCATTCCTTCACTGCAACTTCTGTTTATAATTTAAACTTTATTTTTAAGTATTTTGTTTCTTTTTGAAACTGGGTTTATTAACTTAATAAGCGAAAAACGAAAACAGTATTGTTAAGAACTTCTCCAGTCTTTTTAACTCTTTAGAATTCAGCTTTTTACTTTCCTTTCTAACTGATTATTTCAATCATTTAGGACGCCAAAGTGTAAAGTTTTTGGCTTTTTTTTTGTTCGAGATGTTTAACTAGATTATTGTAATTTATCAGTGTTTTTAAGAAACCATCAAATGAAAGGGGTTTTTTTTGTTTGTTTTTATCATTTAAAATTCCCGTCGTTTACTAATTTATTTGTCGGTACTTAGTAATCTAAAGCGAAAGTTCTTAAAAAGATGTTGGTAATTGACTTTTTTCAGTCTTTTAAAATTTTTTATCAACAATTTCTCCAAATAGTTTGTTTGCATCAAAATATTTTTGTGGTTTAAGAAAAATGAGTTGCTTAGAGAAAAACCCTGCCAATAAAAATACTTCGTTTTTGTTGGCAAAATTTTTTTTTTTACAAGTAACCTAATAAAAATAAAGTTAATTACCTCATTCCTCCATATGCATCCTCGACTGAGGCATTCAGTCTGATTCTGTTTTGCATTTGGTAGACAATCAAATCTATCGTTTAAATCGATTTGATCGCTTGCCACACATATTCTTAGCATTAAAATCCACATCAAGTTGTTGATCATTTTTGATTCTAGAATGATTTCTCTAATGATCTTTTCACTCTATGCAGATAATGACTTTTTTCACGTTTGAAATGTTTGTGTTTTATAGGAGATTTCTTTTTCGGTTGAAGGTGACGAAACTTTATTAGAAGTCCTCTAAGCTCGTCCAATATTGATTTTTAATAACCATGCTTAGACGGTTAAAAAATGCCCTTTATGTTTATATTTATGAAACATTTACAACAAGTTGATTACACAAACCTCAAAGCGATTGTGTTAATTCCTTGAAACAACATAACGAAAGGAGTTTTATACGATTAAATAATCGTTTAGACACGGTTTTAAACATCTTTCGAAATGGGGCGTAAATCAAGGACTCGGGGAAAAACATTTTGCTCTTGATTCAAAACAAAAAGTTACTATTTGCAACTTTCTTAGGAAAGTTTTTTTGAAATTTTTAAAAATTACTTATAAATTGTGTGAAACATTATACATATTCTAATCTCAAAGCGTTAGATTTCGTACGATATCATCGTAAACATTAGTTTGAGAGATTGAAAATTATGAAAAAATCTTTTTTACTATGTAAGGTAGACCGAGGCTATTTCGCCTCTTTTTTTGTTTTAATGTTAATTGTCAGACATGACAAGTTTTTACCTTATACCAATAGCTGAATGATAGAATTATTTATTTTTCGTTCGATAGTGTTTAAAAAATCAAGAATTTTCAATTTTTTCTATTCATAAATCAAAATTTGTTATATACACTTATATTGGGCGATTTCGCCAGTGTAAAAAGAGTTTGATATGTGTTATTTAACCAAAATAAGAACATTTTGCGCACATGTCGATGCGAAAGCAGACTTCACAAGCCCATCCACAACAAGAAATCCATTGAAGCCAGTATTCTGACGAATCCAACCATGTCACACCACACACACAACAATGAGTTCCTTTTTCGCTGTTGCGATTATTAACATTCGATTAACAGGGTTTCAGCAAATTGATTAATGATTTTAAAAGCAACCTGAAGAACTTCTTCTTCTTTTTCTTCTTCATTAATCACTTGATGGTATTTGATTAGAAGAGAATTTACTCTTCTTTGAGTCACTTGCTGATGTTGGATTGAAAAACTCATCCAGAGATTTCCTATTGTTTAGTTTCTTTTTTTTCACAAGGAGAAAGAGTGACGCGATAATTTCAATTAATAATGTTAAACAGCAAATCATATTTAAAAATTAAAACAACCATTAGAATTTAGCAGTAACTATGGTCAATCAATAGTGAGTAGAGATAATATAAAAGTAATAAATAATACAGGTCATATTTATTACAAAAGTAATAAAAGTTGTCTCTTTTTCTCACAATATCAAAAGTGGCGAAATCGCCCTGATCTACCCTACTAACTTTCAAGAAATATTTTGATGAAAAAGTCCTTACATCATGTAGTCATTTTCGACCAATATTTCCGTCAGAAAAATACTGCTGCTGAATAACTACTTTGCAAAATGAGTCAAAAGTTGAATAGCCGTAAAGTGAGAGTTGTCCTGTGGTATAACGACTGGTTTCTGGTTATTGTTTTTTCGGAACTGGTAAAGTGGTGCATATCGCTCAGTTTATTTGTGCTTTAATCTACGAATGACAGTGAGCCGCAACTTCAACAGCAGACCGAAATTTTAACAGTGAGTTCGACAGTAGACTTAAATTTTACTTAATCGGCAAAACTTTCCACGAAAGTGAAAATGGACAAATTGTATGAGAGTACCTCTTTAATACTTCAGGTATAAAAACGTATTTGAGGACTTAACAACGTTTCATTCTGTAATTCACGTTTCTGCAATGATAAATTTCATGTTCTACACAGCAGTCTTAAACTTGCGATGACAAACGACACAATAAAAAGAGCAACTTTTTTAATGTTTATAGCTTGTTCATTGTCTGATGAGTTAAAAATGTTATGATACTAAAAAAAAAAAAACAGTTAAATATTATCTTTTTATGATCCTTTTAAGTTTGTCATTTTGTTTATTGATTTCATTCTTTTCACGGGCAGAACTTATTGTATATTTTGATTTACAATCAAGGGGGTTGTAGAGGCTGTAGCACAGGGACGCAAAAATTAGGAGCTGCACGCCGGCACGTTACAAGAATGCAAAACACATGTAAAACTTTAAAAATAAGTAAAGATTTATCTCAACAAATGTAAAAACTACTTAAATATAAAAAATTTGAATTTTGAATTTACTTATTGATTGAGTTTTAATCAATAAGTAAACTTTTTTTTATCATTTTCTTTTTTTTTCCTATTTGAATTCTGTTTTGAAACCTAAATTCAAATCATAAAAATAAAGAAAAAGTGAATGCTTAAAAAAAAAGAAATTCTTTTTTTAAACTGTATAACTGACGAAGGAAACATTTTTAAATGTTAATATAAAAATGTTTTTTTATTGGAAAAATCGTATTTATTTTATCTAAGGCCATCAATCAAGTGCACGTTATCTGTTGTTACACTTTTAAAATTTTTCCAAAATTGTGAAATGTTTGTATTTATCTCATGTTTACATGAGCTGCATGGTGCTTTTAATCTGCATTGTAAATTAGTTTTCAAAATTTGTTATAAAAATATCATACTTCAGTTGATTTACTAATTATTCAAGAATGTTGTTTTCAGGGCGGCTAGTTTCCAGGCTCTAGATGGCAAAAGTATAAATCCGCCGCTACATTCAGCAAATCAATTAAAGTGGAAATCAGCGTCTCTACTTTTATCGTGTATAGGGATTTTACTGGAGTAAGCGTCTAAAAATGTTTTAATAAGTTTCTAAGAAGCGGGTATTTAATAGTAAGGTTTCAAACATCATAAAGAATCTTATAATCAACAAAGTCAGTTTAAAACTGTTTCATTTATTGTTTAAATAAGCTGCATTAAATAAATAATTCATAACAGATAAACTTTAGTAACAAAAATAGAAATAAAACATAAAATTGAAAGCAACAAATTCAGTTGTCAAATTTTGAGTGTTGCTACTTAAAACATTCTTTATAATAACACTAATATTAATAGCAATAATAATGATAATAAATAATAATAGTTTATGAAAATAAAAAAACAATAATAATAAGGGCAATAATATTTGTAACACTACGTATAGCAGCATCATAATAAGTCGTAATTGATTTCAAATTATAAAAAATAAACCTTTTTCTTCTTCTCATAGGTGAGATTTATGAACACTTATTTACAAACCACCTGTATATATATACATGTATATATATATATATATATATATATATATATATATATATATATATATATATATATATATATATATATACAAGTATATATATACATATATATATATATATATATATATATATATATATATATATATATATATATGTATATATATACTTGTCGTGTACTAGATATTATATTCACAGTAAAAAAAGATAAAAAGCAATGCTACGTTCTCAAAAGCTTTACATCACGATTTCTTTTTTGATAAACGTAGAAGTTGATGATACAATGTGAAAAAAAATAAATCAACGAATTCAACGAGAGTTAAGACACTTGCGCCCAACAGCAAACCGAGTTGGCCTCCAACATCGCCTTAATAAGAGCAAAATATAAAAAATAAAAAATGTTTTTAAGGTTTAAATGAACAAATTACATATAAGAAATCTTACCAATAAGTTTGTAAAAGTCATAGCTGGCCTCTTGTTTTACTTTCTCTTTTTTCATTTCTTGATAGAAAAATTGAATCGCAACGATATTTTCTCTACGATATAAAAAAATAAAGACTGTTTTGTGAGTTGAGATTTATCACGATGCTCATTTTTATTGCTATTTGTAAATTATCATCGTCATTTTCGTTGTTCGCATTATTATTAACATAAATATTCTTGTTACCGTTGTCATCAAAGTAATCAATACCTTCATCATGATGATCATGGTAATGATCAACATGATCGTCAATATCACTATAATTAAGGAAAATACTTACTCAATGTATTTTTGCAACTGCTTCGGAGACATAGACTTTTGTAGACTTTGAAGGTAATTTGATTGCTCGGCGTTTTTAGATAAATAAGTCGCATTAGAAATAAATCGAGCATAACTCAATGAAGAGAGGTATTGTATTGTTTCACAGTCCACAGGACAGTTGTTATTTGTCTTACGATCAAAGTCATCTAAATTAAATTGAACGGTTTTACGATTAAATTGAACGGTTGGATCTTATAATCAGAATAAAAGTGAGTTTTACACATTACAAAGAATAAAAATTATGGAAGAATAACTTACAAATTGTTGGCATAAGACATGTAATTGTTTGTCGCAGTGAGCAAAACGGAACTCGATTTGCTAAATGCAAAGTTCAGTTAAAAGAAAAAAAAAAAAGAAGCCAAATACACACAAACATTTAGAGTAACCTTTTTATTGTTAGGTTACCTGTCATAAAGTCGCATCTGCATTTACACCTCGCTTCAATAGCTTCACTTAGCTGTTCTAGAAAGCAGCTTGATTGTCTGTAGGTCTGATAGTTTTTTAACGGCTTCGATCCACACTTTGTTGCATATGGAGGTGGAAGATTCTCGGTCTATTCGCAAAAAAAAAAAAAATTCTTAACAAACTGAGGTTTTCAGTATTTTTAGTTTTATTATTGCATTCATCAATTTTAATCAATGGTGTTATCAGGAACAGTATTGATTTACTGCTCAGAAGTTTCTTAAAGCCAAATTGTGATAGGATGTGATTTAAAGTAAATGATACAATGTAAATTAGTAATAAAAAATTATAGCATAATGTAAAATAATAATGTGTACTTGTATGGGAAATACATGATTTATTTAAATAGTTCGTATTAGCTAAAACAAAATATTTCGTACCTGCCTTACTTTTATTTCTACGAATGTTTGAAAACCTGGAGAAACAACAAAACCAGCTTGAAGAACCGGTGTTTCTCGTTGGTGGTGAACAATTACTATAGCACCAATTTCTTGAATTCCTTGAAGAGAGTCTTTCGATTTTAAATCTAACTCCAACTTAAAACCCATATTTATTCCAGTTTCATTTAAGCTCTGCAAAGGATACCCTGGAACACCAGGATTAAATGTGTAACAACTCTGACCATGGAGACCGTGATAAACAGTGAAGTTCTTTGGTTTACATGGGTTTGGGACACCATTTTTTGCAGTATCTCTACTTTTCCACTCGCAACTTATAAATATTTCGTTTATGCTTTGTGATGAAGACTTTAAGATACTATGAAGTTCATCCCCTGGAATATCGAACCCAGGGTCTTCCCAGTTATTATCAAAAGGCAAACGACCTTGATCATAGAGAGGTTTTAGTTTGCTGTTTTGTATTTTAGTGAGTAAGAAGTGGTTAAGATTACATACACTAATTGCTGGAAAAACCAAACTAGGTTCATATTGAATAGTTGATGTAGTAGTAAAAGGATAATCATAGAATAGTTTTATACTGTTTTTTAGTTCACTAAAAAATATAGTTGCCATTGTAAGTGTTAATATTGTCCATAACACTCTTCTTATTAAAAACGTATCCATAAAAATGAATCTAAATCCGTGAAGCGTTGAAGTTTGAACGTATCGATTAAAAATTTGTTTAACTGTCATTCGCTCTTCAACAATTTTTTCCATTCGTCGCGCAAATCGAGCTTTCATCCCAGCCGCGCGAAAACGATCTCCTGCGCTTTTTGTTGGTGGAAACTTACCTTTCAGTTCGTTGTTGTTCGTTTCTGACAATGTCTTTGAGGAGGGTGTCTTTTCATTGCCAAAAGAATAATTATCATTATCCTCATTCGGTTGTTTAAGTTTGAGGGAGAAGGGCAGGTTGTTGTTCTGAGCAAATTTTTTTAGTAAGATAATATCCTTTTCAGAAGTGTCTGGTTTTTTACTTAGACGCATTTCTGGACTGTCTATTACAATGCTTCCATCATGCGCATTCTTCATTGCTTGAGCACGATGGAATGCCCGAAACGTATAACCGTTTGTTTGCGACATGGTCACATAAAGTTTAAACTGATACAATAATGTCCACATCAATGTATCAACCCTTAAAATAAACGAAGGTGTCTCATATTCAATGCTCTCTTTTTAATATTGATCTCAGCTGTAGAAGCATTTCACGCTTGTGTTGATAATTTTTATTCTTTAATAACAGCAGCCAAAAATTACCATGTAGTTCGTTTATGCTTATTCGTCTTAATTGAATACCCACTTAATATTGCTTTGACGGAGATGCTGGAATGATTTTTTTTTAAATCTCCATTGAATTTCCTATGAGTTGAAATAAATACCAAAATGCTAATCCTGCGTTTTTAAAACAAGCACAAAACATAAACAATAAAATGGCTTCTCTTCCGATTAGCTTTTAAATTCATTTAACTAACTAACATAGCGTCACACAAAAAAACTTACCAAACGAGGTTTTTAACAAAGTAAATAACGTAAAATCTTAATACAGTTTCCTGACATTTTAAAAATGCAAGCATAATATGTAAAACTCAAATCACAAGTCATTATATGAACTTTTCTGACGATGAGAGAATCAATGACTAAAAAAAAAATCACTTCTAAGGAATGTAGAAAAGATGAGAAAAAAAAAAAATTTTCGCATCGAACGGTAAGTCCTCGAGTCATCCAAGTAATTATGCGAATCCCATTCCCCTATGCATTACTTGAATGGACAAAAAATGCTTGTAAAAATGCCGCTTTTTTTTATTAATTTTGGTATATTCTAGTTATCCTCGACGGGTTCCTAAGAGAAGTAAGTTTAAGAATTTTGTAATTAGTTTTTAACAAAAAAAAAGTTAATTAGTTTAAAGTTTGAATTTAATCTCGTTTACATACCGCAATCAGGATGTTCATAGAAACCACTAGTAAGTGTAGCTTCTGGGGAATTTTAAAACATACCCCCCTCAGTTGGATAGTTGATTGTTTACCGCAGGAGGGGAGAGGGGGACTTAAAAACATTTTTGTTATTACTTGAATTAAAATTTATTTTAAAAATGTTATTTCAAATAAATAAAGATAAAAAAATATCTTATAACTTTATAGCAAAACAAAAACTTAAATATCAGAAATATTAAACCACGATGTGGCAGACGTATTTATTTAACAAAAGTTATAAATAGAATTTGTAAATTTATTATACAAATGGTTATTAACATTTTTAAAACAAAGTTGTTAAAGATGAAAAGCCATAATTTTCCACCTGTTTATTAATATTTGCTTATATAATAGTTTAAAAACATAAAGCTAAAGGTATAGAATTCAAACAAATTAAATAAATATGAACATTTCTATGACAACATTGCTACAAAACGTTAAAGCCACATCTTTTAAAAGAGTTTAATGCAAATTTGAAAATTTACGGTTTACTCGCAAAACACGTTCAACTCCAAAAAATCGGTGCCTATTTCCGATTCGAAAACAAAGTTACGTCGTACCTTCACTTTTAATGCTCTCAATAAGTTTTTTTTTCATGAACTTTTACAATTCAGCCGATTTAAACGTTTTATGTTTGCTAACAGATCACAATTGTGCTCGTGTAACATTCTTTGTAAAAATAAAACAGTGTTTTTCTTTCACGTCAACTCTCCCCCCTTTCCTTCCACTTCCCTCCCCCCCCCTCCACCCCACTTCCCTAAAAACAACGTATTTTAAATACCATTTAAAGCAGAGAAACAGAGAAAAAATATATATAAAAAATACTAATCGCTTTTTTTAATTCAATTATAGATTTAAAAAAATGTTTTAAAGCCTCAATGCGCGGTTGGCTGATTCACGACGAAAACTAATTTTTCAACGTCTAATCCTGCTCATCTAATTGGCTTTATAAATTAACCCGACAATTTTTCTTGTAAATCTGAAAAATTTTTTACTTTTTACATATTGAGGACCAAATGAAACCAATATCCTCAATTAATGATTATATATCTCGGTGGATGATTTTTTTGTTTGTTTGTTTTTTGTGAAATGAAACTTGTTTATTTTAAATGTTTGCGTTTTTAGGAAATGTTAGCAAAAGACCTTTTAATTATAATTTTTTTCACGCACATAAATAAATAGAAAACATAAAATGATAAATATAAATGTAAAAGATTACCCTTATATTTATAAACGTAAAATGTAATATTTTAAACGAGATTCTTATAAATAAATTTTTAGAATTATTATGTATATTACTATTAATACTTTATCTTAATTATTCATGCTTATTAATTCAATATGAATCTTCGAGAAGTTCATAAAATTCCTATCGAACCTTCTATAGAATTTCTAAATAACATTATATCCTGAATAGAGATTCTTATAAATAAATTTATTTATAGAATCTCTGCTCAAGACAAAATGTATACTTTTTTTTTTTTTTATAAAAAACTTGTTTATAAGAAACAAGCACTAAAAGCCCCGAAATCTTACTCAGCTACTTTTCGATAAGAAACGTTTTTTATTAAGAGTTCGACAAATATTTCCTAAATTGTGTTCTGTTCAGGGACAAACCTGAGGATTATATTGCATTGAATGATATTGATGGAATTCAAATAAATTTAGTTGATTAACTGTAAAATACTTTATCTAACTTGTTTACAAACTGTAGTTTGCTTTTTCTTTACTTTTTCTCTCTTTTGATAATCTGAAACTAAAGAAACTCTTAAGAAACTTTTAATAACTAGAGTTATAAAAAAGTACCTTTAAAACAACAAATTTTCTATTATTAGCCAAATAGCGTAGTTTTCTACAAAAAAAAAACGTGTAATTTAAAAATTCTATAAAATATTCTATAAAAATCTATGTATGTATGTATGTATGTATGTATGTATGTATGTATGTATGTATGTATGTATGTATGTATGTATGTATGTATGTATGTATGTATGTATGTATGTATGTATGTATGTATGTATGTATGTATGTATGTATGTATGTATGTATGTATGTATGTATGTATGTATGTATGTATGTATGTATGTATGTATGTATGTATGTATGTATGTATGTATGTATGTATGTATGTATGTATGTATGTATGTATGTATGTATGTATGTATGTATGTATGTATGTATGTATGTATGTATGTATGTATGTATGTATGTATGTATGTATGTATGTATGTATGTATGTATGTATGTATGTATGTATGTATGTATGTATGTATGTATGTATGTATGTATGTATGTATGTATGTATGTATGTATGTATGTATGTATGTATGTATGTATGTATGTATGTATGTATGTATGTATGTATGTATGTATGTATGTATCTATGTAATATTTATACGAAAATATATGTAAATATATCAATACAATTGTTTGTATATATATTTATGAGAAGAAAGAGATAAAAGTATTTCACAACGGTGTGATTAAATTAAGAGCGCCAGAAACATGTTTTATTATTAATGATCAGGTAAAAACCATGAGTCTACTGTTACATCAGTTCTCCGTGATCTCCGTTCAGAAAAGTAAATTAAAGAAAAACGTCATCGTGATGAATTTCTGTCAAAAGTTCGTTTTTAAATTTTAATGGAAGAATTTTTGATTGAAAATGAGTAAAGAGAGTAGGGGGGTGAGTTACAAAAATTTTGAAAAAAAGTAAAACACCAAAAAATGTAAATCTAGTTAACATGAATGTATTTTTTAAAAAAGAAACGAAGTTGATGAAAAAAAGAGAAGCGCGAAAAGAACATCTCTTTTGTTAATTTCAAAAGTTATAAATTAAGATGAAATTATGAGATGTGTAGGAATATTTTGAACTTGTCTAAAATTACCCAAAGTTAAAAAAAAAGTTTCTTTTTTAAAAAACTTGTAAATCATAAATTAACACAATAAAAGTGAGCAAACCCTTAACTTAAAAAAATTATTTTTTACTTAAAAAGTAATTTTTTAATTTATTTTTTAGTTTATTTACATGCACACAAATATTTTATAATAGAAAATAATCTTACAATGGCCAGGCTGTTCAAGATGCCCGTGGTTTTCTCTCCGTGAACCAAAACGATTTAAACTTTTAAAAAACGAAAGGAAACAAGCTTGATACAAAAATAACTATGTCACCTACAAAGCCATTCACACTTTCCAATATCATTTATTATTCGCGACATAAATTTGATGCAACACGTGTGGTGTACCTTCTTAACATAAAAAAAAACAACCTAAAAATGTAATTTTTAAACCACGGGGATTAATTCACGAAAAACCTATAAACTGCCTATTGAAAAAATTCATAGTAATCTACTTGTAAGCATATGTTTCTATATCCGAAATCCTATAATTTTATAAATGAGTTATATAAAAAAGCATTTGTTCTCTGTTATTATAAAAAGAGATTTTTTTTTATAATAACATCTGCTAAACTCCACACTTATGCTTTTTTATTTTTTATTTATGTAACCTTAATAAAAAGTTCGAACCATTGTTGCGCTCCACTCAGCTTGTTTATCAGCTTGTTATCAAAAAATTTTTCTAGATAATTTTCTACAATTTATTATCACAACCAACAGAGAATTAGATGAAAAACGGAAAAGACCTTAGACTTGACGGTAGTTACTGTGAGTAATATATATGGCGAATGAGATTTGCGTTTTTTGTCTAAAAACGCAATAGTTGTAATGCAGTACAACAATTTAAATGAAAATTACATTTCGTTTTTAAGATCGCTTCTTAGAAAGCAACTGATTACAATCCATTTTTAGATTTTGTATCTCTCATTCAAAGTGCGCTTGTTAATAATCATTTATGTCCTCAATAAAAATATCAATAAATATATCAATAAATATATCAATAAATATACTCTTAGCAAAACTACTCGACAAAACTTTAAAGATATTACATATTTTATTTTATTATAAATTTCTTTCCCTGAAGCCTGCTATCGCATTTAAATTTTATCTTTTGTTTAATTATTTTTTAAACCACCGTAATTGCTTTTAATTGATACTTGTTTGGTTTATCTTAAAATAAGCTGGCTTTCATGTGTTTGGCTTGTTTCTCGAATGTCTATCGTAGATTTTCTTTATAATTGCTAATTAAACCTACGCGTTTTATGATATTGTGTTTAAAGTCAAGCGTTAAAGAATTTTCAGCTTTATTGAAAAAATTCACGAGGACTTAATTACCACATTGAAGTTTCTAGCGTGATGACAATACATGACGTTTGTGGGAAATTTATGACGTCTGTATGACCGACCACTTATGATCTCAAGCTTTGTAAAAGGAAAAAGTTAGGTTTAATAATTGTAAGATACAAATGTGACAACTTATACGCTGTAAGGACTTTAAACAATGAAAATGTAAATATACATAATAAAATATAATTGGGATTAAGAGGTATTATAAATACTTATACAACATCTAACAATTTAACTACTGTAAAATAATTATAAAATTTTAGATATAAAATTTTATATATATTTGTAGAGTGAGGTTTTTTATTTCGTACTAACACCTTACGTTCAATAATTTTGGAAGTTCTAAATTTAATTAAAAGAATTCAGGTTTTTTAAACTTACAATCATATTATACTTATTATATTATATAATACTATATTATATTGTATAATATTATATTATATTATATTATATTATATTATATTATATTATATTATATTATATTATATTATATTATATTATATTATATTATATTATATTATACTGTGTTACATTATATTATATCATATTATATTATATTAGATTACATAATATTACATTATATTATTACCATATTATACTTTATTATATCATATTATATTATATTGTGTTACATAATATTATGTTATATTATGTTATATAACTTATTTAAAAAATGGAGTAAATGTCCAATTCTTAAAATTTTCTTTTTTTAGAAAAAAATTTTAAGAATTGGATTTGAAACGTTCAATTCTTAAAACTTTTTTACTGGTGCAGTTTCAGGAGCGCCGCTATAGACTTCTTTGGGAGCGGAGGGTTGGAACATAAATAATCCAAATTATCTTAACAATCAAAGTTACTTTTTTTGTGTGTGTTTGCTGGGGAGGTGGGTTGAGGGGGAGTAAAATAATTGTTGCCTCCGTACCCCCTTTCCAGCAGAGGTATCACTAATTTGCAATACTATCATATACTTTTTTGTGAGCTACATTCTTCGTCTCCTCAGTCGTTGTTCTCAAGTTTTAAGATTTCGAATCTTAAAACAAACAGAAAAAAGAATTTTTTTCAAAACTTGGTTTTAACGCAAATTTTAAAATTTGCAAGAACTTGGTTTTAACGCAAATTTTGAAATTTGCATGAACTTGGTTTTAACGCAAATTTTAAAATTTAATTTCAAACTTCAATTTTTTTTGTGCCATCGCTAACACATTTGCTAATTTTGATGAAGAAATTAAAAATTTAAGTTTTATATTAAAAAGTGTTTTCATGGCTAAGAAATTAATCATCACAGATTAGAAAAGCCCCAAGAAATATTAAGATTAATCTATCCATAAGAAGAAAACCTATATGTTTAAAACTGCATGTGGTCGAAGTTTGATGACAAATTCACCAAAACAAATATGGAACTTGCAATGATCATTTCTTTTATAATGTAGTAAAAATACCTCCCCGTTTTAAAGTAGATCCCACATTTTAGGGTAACTCGGTGTAAAAATAGATGAAAATGTTTACAATATCAATTCAATTGAATATTTTTGATCAAAAATACTTTAAATACGCATTCCAAAATTACGGAGCCGCATTTCAAAGATGGATATTTTTTAAGTTTACATTTTTCAACAATTTCAAGCTCTTCGCGCATCGAGGCTTTGAACTCTTTGCGTGTCGAGGTTTTGTGTTAAGTATTAGCGCTTTGTTTTTTTATTAATAATGATTAAGTAGCCTTAAATAAAGTATAAGTTTCTATATCAGTCATTTTAAATAAATCAATTTAAAATAACTTATACATTTAGACATGCAAAATTAGAAGGTTCGTGAAAAAAATATGCGATGCTAAGCATACTTTATTATATTTTGTTTATTATATTTTGTTTATTATATTTTGTTTCAACCTTTCGAGAAACTGTGCAGTTGCTGTGTGTTGCAGCTGAAATTGTGCTGTTGAAAAGTTGAAAAATCCGTTGAAAGTTTCGATTTGTTTTAAAAAGCTTACAAAGAGTTTTTACTTTATTCGTTTTTATTTCTTATTAATGGAAAAAGAAAAACACCAGTGCTTACTTTGAATATTTGACAGAAAACTAATTTTTTTGGATTCAATTTAAAAAAAAAAGAGTTTTTACCATTATTTAACTATGCTGCCATTACAACTGTGAAATTGTCTGCTACACCAATTAAATTTAGTTTTTTTTAATTCTATTTTCGGAAGTGCGTAACACGCGTACATAATCTGCAAAATACCACGCTTCACCTCGTGATTTTTTATAATAATGGAAGTTTGGCTTCTCTTCCTTTTCCATACCGATAAAATTTTGCATTTTATTTTCGGAAGTGCGTAACACGCGTACATAATCTGCAAAATACCACGCTTCACCTCGTGATTTTTTATAATAACGGAAGTTTGGCTTCTCTTCCTTTTCCATGCCGATAAAATTTTGCATTTTATTTTCGGATAATTGAAGACGAACTCAAAAAATTTTAAAATAGGTAATTACACTCCAGAATAACTGCTGCAATAATAATTAAATTATTCGAACACACCGATGTATGCACGAAATAATAATTAAATTATTCGAACACACCGTGAATTTCGATGACAATTTCCAGGACGAAATCCTGCTTTACCACTATTAGAGCTATTCGGCAATTGGTAGCTCAATTCGAAAACCACTGGCAAGGCTTTTATTAGAAAATACAGAGCGTATAGCCGAAAGTGTGCATGAAGATCTAGAAACATCAATAAGAAAAAGAGCACAAAAACTAGGGTTTTCAAGATCATCACTTCACCGAATCTCGCGATCATACCTACACTTATTTCCGTACAAGGTGTATTAAGCTCAAGAGTTGATGACCATCAAAAGTGTCTGGAAAACTCTTATGCGGTACTAACTCTGCATAATGCAGTTCCAGATTTTATTTCAAGACTTCACACGAAGCTCATTTTAAACTGTATATAAGCAAAGTTGAAGGTCTGGGGAATCACAAATCTGAAGCAAACCCACTCAAGGGCTTTACATCTGCGTAAGATCACTCTATGGTGCGAGTAACTGCCCAATACATTATTGGACGGTATTTTTTTTTAAAGATGGCAGAGGTAACACAGTTGCAGTTAACGGTGCACGTTACAAACAAATAATTGAACTGTTTTTGGTGGCCAAAAAAATCAATTACTCTGATTGATGGATTGCGATAAAATTTTCCTGACCGCATCATCTCCGAAGGCGGAGACTTAAATTGGCTTCCCTTATCATCGGATTCAGCAGCTTCGGACATTTTTCCGTATGGTTATCTAAATTCTAAAGTATACATGAACAAGCAAGCAACTTTAGATTAGTTAAAACTAAGCATCAGAACCGAAATTGCAAACAAATTGCGAGATTTGTTGCTTTCTGCTAAAGAATGCGACAAGAAGAGCCCAAACTTGCCAGTGCTTAAATGGGGCTCATTAATTAGATGCATAATTTCAAAGCTCAATATAAAAAGAAATTTAAAAAATAAGTTTTTACTTGTTAGCCCTTATAAGTAAAAAAAATCAGATAGTGACTTTTGAGACATATGCATATAAAGAACACATACATTTTGATATATTTCAAAAAAATTTTCCAAAAAGGGCATACATAAAAAGGTTCTTTCTTTTTAAATTTCAAATCTAACGCAACATTTAAAATTTTAAAAGAAAGAATATGTGTTTTTTAGTTTCTTACCAACTTGATTTTGTCAGACCTTTTGTACTTGATTTGTCAGACCTTTTGTACTTGATTTGTCAGACCTTAAGTCAGGAAAGAGGAGTGATTTCTTAGTCTTGGTTTTTTTTTTTTTTTTTTTTTTGTTGATTCTAAAAAAAATCATTCCCGATACGAAGGCTATCAAGTCTTGAAACAGGTGGCTACAATTCATCAGAAATGTAAAGCAAAATTGTAAGTTGCAGTCGATTTGAAAAGCTTCCACTGTTTGGTTTATTTTCACTGTACGACACTATGCATTTGACCAATAGCAGAGCTAAGAAGCATCTTTTCTACTTACAATTGACAAAAAAGTCTTCAATGTGTCGAGCAGCATTGTAAGCACCAACCGAGAGAGTTCCGAGACAATTGTTAGGCCGGAAGTGTTTTTTTCTTAATTTGATAGTAATTACTTTCAAAATTCTGAATATAGATCAATAGTTTGTACTGATATTAACTTGGATGTGGTGCTTCTAGAAAGATAAAAATAAGTTTTATAATTTATTTACCGGCTGTGCGTTTTTCAAAGAAAAGTTGCATCAAAAAACTGTAAAAGAATGATTATCCAGAAAAACGTTTGTGAACAAAAAACTTAAAATCAGAGAAAAAATTCTGGAATTTATATCTCAACCTGATGGTTGAAATTCACTTTTAATTAAATAGCAGTTAACGGCTGTTAACCGGTTAGAAGTGTTACGGGTAATTTTAATAAATTTTGACGGAAAAAACTGATTATTGGCAAGACCTTAACTGTCCAAGCGAAATTTTTATGAAATGTTTAATTGTTTGCGACTTCTTGTTCTTAGAAATAAACACATTTAAAAATGGCTACCAATGCTGCTAGAAATGTTGCTCGACTTGGAAAAAATCTCTTGCCTCGTGCTGAACCGAAGTCAATATCAGAACATGGTATATTATTTGTAAGTACCTTGCAACGTGCATAAAGTTTATATTATGTAATATGCTTGGATACCACTATGTATACTTACATATATTCTAAATATAAAGGTATCTGTGTCTAGTGTGCCTTAGAGTACCCCAATCCTGTGTAATTAGAGTGAAGGTATATAAGTTTTATATTAAAAAAAAAAAAAAAACGAAAAAACTTAAATGCTACTTATTCAAAAAAAAAAAAAAAAGATTTTAAAAGAATAGCTAAAACTAAACACTATTACATACATATTACATACATATTACATACATAAATGTTATTTATTTGAAAATCCTTGACCTTAAGCAACACATTTTATTTTCCCCATATATGGCTCATTACATACTGGCTGAAAAATTCAATTATACCATGTTACCACAGTATACAGAGTAGCAAAATATATATATATATATATATATATATATATATATATATATATATATATATATATATATATATATATATATATATATATATATATATATAAAGAAGAATTAGAATAAAAAAATTTAAAATAAAGATATGACACCATACATTACCCAACAAGAAATAATGTCAATGAAATATGTTCATTAAAATTTGGCAATATAATAGCTATCATTTGATAATAAATACACAGTAATATTTAATTATACTGACTTTGAAAAAAGATTAAATACTGTTTTCTATAAAGAGTGTTTTCTTTAAAATTTGATAAGCACACTGAGCTTGGAGAACCATTTTAATATTGTTTAATTGAACTGAAATTATTTTCTAGAATATCTTGATTACTTGATTATAGAATTTAAATTTACCAGTAAAAAGGTAATACAAATAAAATTTGTTGGTGAATATTGGTAAAAAAATAAAAAAAGATTAAGACTTATATTCAAAATAAAATCCATTAGTAAGCAAATAAAGCACAGTAAGTTTAGTTATAAGAATTGCTTTATGATAAAAATGAGCTATGAGACAAATGAGCTATGAAACAAAATATATCAAGTAAGTCATCCCTCATTCTAAACTGAATTTTTATCACAAATAATCCTGCAGCAGAAAGACTCACTCAGATTCATTGTTGGAGAGATGGTACTTGTTGGAGGGATGATACACTTGACAAAAGTTCAAGATTTGCAATTCTCTTTCCAGTCGTTTCACATACCATCATTTTTTTTAAATAGCGTTGAATTTGTCATTTGAATTGTTTTTTAGTTGAATGCTGAATTGCTTCCTCAAGTTCCTCTTCAATTGAAAGTGGATTTTTGTTGATATTTTCTGAGCCATAATGTTCTTTGAATAAATTCCATATAATCTGTATTGTTGAGAAAGGTCTAAACAGTAAGTTTTTGACAGCTTTTTGAGGTACAGACTTCAAAGGTATATAGAAAATCTCTACAAACTTACAAGATTGCTCTGCCTTCTTTCTTCAACACGTTTAAAAGTTACACTTTATTGCAATGTATATAGTTGAATTTGATTGCTTCAGTCCATTCACAAAAAACTTTAAAAATTCCCTTAGCAGTACTGGTTCAAGAGCAGCAACAATATCTGATAAAATACTGCAAATCAAGTGTGGAGGAATATCCTTTTGAGGAATTGTTGAATCATCAACATTAGTATGTTTCATCTCTGGAGTCAAATATTAGTGAAACCTCTTTTTTGTGATACTTCTTGATTTCTTGTTTTCATTTGTGACTGTGGAATTTGGAAAGTGCACTTGAAATCTGTCATCACAAAAGTCACACTTTCTCTGACTTTTGTGATGATAGATTGCAAGTACACTTTTACTTTTGGAATGGGAATTTTTTCATCAATTATGGCACCAAGAAAATGGACTATGATTTAGATTCATCACTGCTGATTTCATTCTTGTTGATTGTTTCTTTGAATGTGTTGTATTGGATTTTTTTAGAAGGTTTCTCGTACAGCACATCTCAATTGGTAAAATGCATTCCATGGGCGCAACAAGTATGATGCTCAGCTGGAAACAGTTTTCTGAATTATCATGTAAGCTCCATCTATAATTGAGTGGGCTATGCTGTCACCAATTCTCAACTCAAGTTCTGCTGCTTTTTTTGGTGACAACTGCTGCAGCCTTTTCAGTAGGCAAAGCCCCAGAAATTTGAGTCAAGCCCAGATTCCAGTGTTCGTATTTTTTAAATAAATGTTAACATTTGGGGACCTTCTATTATTTAAAGAAGTGTTCTAATTTTCACTAAAGAGTTTTTAAAGTTGCAAACATTTTTAACTGACTTGTTCGTGATTTTATGGAAAGTTACAACCTTTTTCAGATATTAATAATTAGCAAGTAACTTTTTTATAGGCACCGCCGATTCGATTCATAAAATCCGCAAAAAGCCAATCCGACTTATTTTGCGGATTAAAACAGTCAGTTCGTAAAAATTTTCCGGATTAATAATCCGAAAACTAATTTACAAACCACTAGTAAATTTTTTTTTTGCGGATTCACTTTGCTGTTCAGATTATTAATCCGAAAAATTTTTACGAATCAATTTAACTTTAATTCGCTTAGCGAATTATACAAATCGCGTTCTGTTCGCGTCACCATTATATGGTTTGGTTCAAAAAAATTACATTTTTATTATATGCGCGTCCTATAAATAGTGGATTTCTTTTTTATTTTCAATCAGTCCTATTTGGAAATCTTAACCTACAACAATTCGTTCAACAGATCGATCAAGTCTACTATTCTTCACTTACATTTATTACGGTAAGCAATTATTATCTTATTTTGATTTAAAAGTTAAGAATATTTCAAGCTAAATTTTTGCGGTTTTTTTTTTTTTTTTTTTTTTTTTGTGGATCAAATTCCTTTGCAAATTATTTCGCTTTGCGGATTGCTTCAATTAGTGGATTGGTCCTATAAAATTTATATTGTTATGTTTCTTCTACTTAAATATTAGTAGAAATAAAAATAGAGATAAAAATTAGTTTGAAAAGTTGTTACGTTCATTTCAACAATTAAGGCAAATAACCTTTAAATAATTAGTTCTTTTATTGAAAGCTTTAAGCATGCCTCAAAAATATCATTTTTTGTTAAGACAAACATATAATGAAAAACTCAAATAATCTGATTTATTCCATTTTTATGTTATTTCATTTTTTTCTTCTTTTCAGATGCCTAAGCTATCTAATATTTGAGAATTCTTCAACAAGGTGGAGGAAAACAAGGCAAAATGTAAGGCCTGTGTCAAGCCAAAAACCGAGGTCTCATTAGAGCTTGCTCACTAATTCAATGAAGATCTAAACAAAAGATTCGAAGGGGAGCTGATGAATATTGAATTCTCTATTGCTCAATTTTAAATCCTAACAGGAAGAGCATGTGCTTTGTGGATGAGGGGGGAAAATTTGAAGTAGTCAAAACTGCAGGAAAGAAAGCTATGGAAGAACTGTCAAAAAAAGAAATTTTGGCCAGCCGAAGCACCCCTTCCCCTTCAATGTTGGATGATGAAGATGATGACAACTTTGATTTCACTGAGCAACTGAGGAAGAAAGTGTTTGGTGCAGGTTACATTAATCCTGGAGGTGAAACAAGCACCAAAAAAGCCATTTCTGCTGAAATTGAGGGGCATTTGAATTCAAAATCAGTTCCAGCAAATACAAATGTACTGGAATTCTGGAAACAAAACCAGTATAATTACCTAATAATGTCAAGGCTGGCCAGAAAAAACCTCTGTATACCTGCTGCATCATCAACATCTGAAAGAGTTATCTCAACAGCAGGGAATATATACAGCTATAGAAGAACCAATCTTTCAATCTCAAAGGTTGAGATGTTGGTATATATGAAAGAAAACACTAAGCAACTCAGTAAAATTCAAGACATTGTGTGGCCAGAAAATGAATTTGGAAAATGATTAACTTTCAGTGTGATTTTGACTTTTTTTATTTCTTAACAAGGAAATCATTTCGTTTCATTGTATATTTGAATATTATAAATAAATAAAAATGAATCTTATTTCAAAAGCATTTTTTATTCCGAATCCGTATAAATCCTTAAAAATAATATCAGTTCGGATTGCAATTCGAAAAATATTTTTCAAATTGCAATCCGATCCGAAAGTATCAAATCGGATTGCAATCCAAAAAAATAATCCGAAAAAATAATCCGAAAAAATTTTAACGAATTTTTTTCCGGTACATTATTTTCGGATCAAATCAATCCGTAAGTAATTTGAACTGTTTAGCATAGATAATTCGGTGCACAATCCGCAAACCGATAAACAGTAACGGATCGGCGGTCTCTACTTTTTTACCTTTGTTTAAGGAGTAGTATTTTCAAGCGTTTGAATTTTTGCCTGAAAGCAAGTCAAATTGATTGCTAAAGATCACTATGCATATTTTCTTTCTTAAAATGAAAGACAAAACTAAACCAACTGAATCAATTTTCAAGCAAAACAAATGACAGCTTAACATATAGATTAATTAAATTTATAGTGATAAATTATTTTAATTTATTGATATATTGTTTATATTATTGAGCAAATTCATTTTAAACATTTTCAAGCATTTTTGAATATTGTTAAAAAATCAATATTTTCTGAAATATACTGACATTATTTTACCAGTAAAGCAGTAAAACAAATTTTTGTCAATTTTTTGTTAAATGTACAGTAAAAGTTCAACTCTTGTAGACAATACCGCTAAAACCTTCTAAAAACGAATTATTATTAATTAGTTTCAAAGTGTCTTTTATTTTTTACTGTAGGGGAGACTGGGGCTAGTTGTCTACAGTTTTAGTTTTTGAGCTCTGTGCATTTCTGGGTGAACTTTTTTGAGGATTTCAAATTGCACTTTAAAAGAATATGAATTTGGCAAGCATGTTCAAGTGTCAAAGATTTAAAAAAAAAAAATTGGTGGCCTCCAAAAAAGAAAAAATATGTGCCAACTTACCCTGGCCCGGGGTAAGTTGCCTTTACTCTCATGGTAAGTTGGCACACCATATAAAAAGAGACAAGTTTAGTATCATTAAGCATCTATTTCAAGCACATCTTTTTTATGAAAACTCTTGATAATTTTTATCCAACAATATTTTTTGACATTAACTTTTGTTGCCCTTTAGTCGATCAAATAGACTTTTCTTCTATAAAAATATCATCAACAGCATTTTTTAAAACATTTTTAGAATTTACAGACCTGTCTTTTTTTTATAATTTCTCATGTCTGTAGATCTGTAGTGTTATATAACTTAAGTGAATTTACGGCCAATGCAAAAAGTTGTAAGTTGGCACATGTTGCCAACTAACAAAATGAAAAAAAAAAAAGTTATTGAAAGATAAGTACAATAGTTCAGTTAAAAGTCCAAAAAATATTCTAAACAAGTTTTTTTAATGAAAAAAGTTCAGAACTTGTTAAATGAGATAAGAATTAAATCTTCAAATCATGATTAGAAAATATAATTTAAGATTATATACTTTTTTCTCAATTAGAAAGATCCTGCCATTGAAAGATGGAGTTATGTAAAAGAAAATACTACTAGGTATTTTAAATGGACTGGTAAAACTGTTTCTTTGGGATTGTTCTGGTGCATTGTAATCCCTGGATCAATTTTATACGCTTTGAAAAAAGACCTTGTAAGATTTATATATATTATTGACTGTTAATAATTATAATTTGCTTTAGTTTCTAGTTTAAATATAAACTTTGTAAAAGATAATAGAAAACTATCCATTTGCTGATGATGTAATATACGCTATGGAAGATTAATAACTAATCTTAACTCTAAATTTAAAGTCTTTTTATAACCATTAATCTTTGGAAAAGTTAAGAAAATGTCTTTGAAACAACAATTTATGAGGTATAATATCTAGTTTTATGCCTCTTGTAATTTTAAATTTCAAAAGTATAAATTTTAGTAATTTTTAATTCTCCAAATTTTTTTCAAGATCTTCCTCAAGTGTCACTACACCCCTTCCTCCCCTTCCTCCCCTCCCCTCAACTCCCCTCCCCTCAACTCCCCTCTCCTCCCTCCTACTATATGGTATTTATGATCAGTTTTCAATACTCATTTACTCAACTACACAATACTCAGCTTTCAAATATTTTAAAGTTTCTGATATTTTTATAAGTTTTCAATTTTTATAACTTAATCACATGGCTTTTTTAAGTTTTTTGTGGGTTTTCAAAATACTTTTTTGAGAATTTTTGTTTAGGAATATCAAAGTGAAAGGGATGGTAAACCTCTCCCAAAATATTTCCCATTTACTTTTGAAGTAAATGAGAGAAAAATTGATCCACTACCTCCACGAAAACCTGGTGTGAAAGTTCCTGAAGATTTTTTGTAAATTTTGTTTCAGAATAAGATTGTAATTGCTTTGGTATATAAAAATCTATTTTATATATATATATATATATATATATATATATATATATATATATATATATATATATATATATATATATATATATATATATATATATATATATATATATATATATGTATATATATATATATATATATATATATATATATATATATATATATATATATATATATATATATATATATATATATATGCACATACTGTGGATATGTGTTAGCTGTTTCCAGAAAATTACCCAAGCAAGTTGGGAATATATTGCTATACACAGATTTCCAGTTTATTATTCCATCATCTATATTATAGATTTTTAAAATAAAGTTGACTTTTGTATTAATTTGTTTCTTTTTTTATATCTAATAAGAACTTCATTTTTAAAAATGTTTAGCTGAAATCAAATCAGATGGCTTTTACTTTAATAAGTTCTGCAAATAAAGATAAGTTAGTTGATATTTTAAAATTATCTGTATATCATTTGAGATTTAAATATCTTTTCTGTCAATAATAAAAAGTATATCCTTGCTAATCATGTAATAGCTCAGCTGTGACAAAACTTCTATTTCTTTATGTTGCTTCTATTTTGCATATTTTGTAACTATTGCAGATTACAAACAATCGAGGTGTCAACAACAATTATCAATATTTCATATTGAGGGTATTATATGTTAGTGCTAGAATATTTAACAAAATCAGTTTAGGCATGCATGACACATTTGAGATATTAAGCATTCTTTTATATTAATTTATCTAAGTTATATATTCTATTAAATACTTTTTCTTCAGGAATAAAAGAATTTTCACTAGCTTTAATAAAATACAGTATTCCCTTATTTTTTAGAAAAGTATTTTTGAAATCAAAGAACTTTTAAATGACTGAGTTTCAATTTATAAGAGTATAGAGGTAATTGTATTTACAAGAGCATTATGCTGTGTCGAAGGAGGATACGTAAAGTAATCCTATTTCTTGTTCCTGTTCTGTTTGTCATCAGTGTTATTGTGTATCTGCATAATGAAGGAACTTTATACAGCGTTTATGAAAATCACACTGATGAGAACCATAATAGTTTAGCAAAATTAAATGCTTTAAAATCTCTTGATGATATTCAAGAGCATGTAGATGAAGTAAAACTTTTGAAAGATGATGAGCAGTTATTTAAGAAATATCTTGATGAAGCAAAAAAGACTGAAGATCCATTTGTTGATAATGAAAAGTCAAATTATTTTAATTTTCTTGACTTTAAAACTGATTTTTTAGACACCAAATACACAGCAAGTCAGTTGCGGTCTGTTATTATTGAGCTTAATGAAAGACAGCTTGTATATAATAATGATAAATTTAAGAAGCGAGCAGATGAGTTTGTGGTTATTGTTGTTCAAGTACATAAGAGAATAGAATACTTTAAAGAACTTTTAGATTCACTGCAACGCTCTAAGGGTATAGAAAATGCAATATTAGTAATTAGTCATGATGTTTATGCAGATAGTGTGAATGAACTCATTCGAAAGATAACCTTTTGCCAGGTGGATAAATTTTTTGGTTTACTAAATGGTTTTGACCAATTGACTTATTTAAAGTTATAAAGGTCATTAAAATATTTTTGTTAATATTATATTTTTAAAGTATATTTGTTGATAATTTCATAATTGCTTAAAGTTAAAAATAAATAATTTATCATTCCAGGTGATACAAATTTTTTTCCCATATTCTACACAATTGTTTCCAAATGAGTATCCTGGTCCCAGTGAAAATGATTGCCCAAGAGATATGGCTTTATCAGAGTAATTTTTTTTTTCCAAATAGTTTTTGTTGTTGTTAATATTTTATTACTATTATTGGTATTGTTATTACTATTATCGTTGTTATTATTATTATTATTATTGTTATTATTGTTGTTATTATTATTGTTATTATTGTTGTTATTATTGTTGTTATTATTATTGTTATTATTATTGTTATTATTGTTGTTATTATTATTGTTATTATTGCTATTATTATTGTTATTATTATTGTTATTATTATTGCTATTATTATTGTTATTGTTATTGTTATTATGGTTTTTATTATTATTAATTATTATCATTATTATTAATTATTATTATTGTTTTTAATATTATACTGCTCCTACTACTATTACTACTAAGGTTATGATCTTATTATATAAATTAACAATTTTGAAAAAAAAGTTTTCATGAGATTTGGATGTCAATATAATCAATTGTCACTAAGCTCTTATTGTTTGTGTGCTTAGAGCCCGTAGAATAGGTTGCAATAATGCTGACACCCCTGATAGCTTTGGACATTATCGTGAAGCACATATTACTATGACTAAACATCATTGGTGGTGGAAGGTGAGTAGATTTTTTTTTTTTTTTTTTTTTTTTTTTTTTTATAGTTTGAATCTAAAACTGTTAATTTCATTTTTAATTTGAAGATAAACATGGTTATGGATGTGTTAGATGCTACAAAGAACCACAATGGACCGTTCATGTTTATTGAAGAAGACCATTATATGGCTCCGAGTTTTTATGAATCACTCATGAATCTTCATGAGACAAAAAAAAGGTATCATTTTCAATCAATGTTTTATGTTGTTTTTAAGATAAAAAGTATAACATATTTTTTTGTGTAGTAAAAGCCAAAGTAAATAACATGTAGTGTATTCACAGGAGATTAAAGTTATATTTTTGATCAAAACATGGCTTATATTATGATTTCAATTGTTTCAGCCATCCACTATGCAAGAAGTCATGCGATATTTTGACTATTGGTTCATATGCCATGAATGATGAGGTTCTTAAAAATGTTGATGAGGTATAACTAAGTGCTTTGATTTAGCCATCAGCATGTTTTGTTATGTGTCAGATCATAATAAAAAAAAATTTTTACTGAAAAAATTGAAGAATCTTTTAAAAAAATAGTTTTGATCGTAGCGTGAATATTTGTATCAAAGCATATTTAGTTAAAATCAATTTATCAAAATTCCTAATTTTGGGCTTTTTGTGGCACCAATTAATTGACACCTTTTTGGAAAGAGTTTCAGTTAAATGCAGTATATCAAAGTGTCAGTATTAAATATTCAGATATATCAATTAACTTTACAAAGCATTTCACTGACTTAAATTCAGTCAATCAATTTTTAGACAAAAAAATTGTAATGTTAAAAAATTTGTAATGTTCCCTTATGAGAAATTGTTATGGAGAGATCAATGTAAATACTTTAAACTTAAAGCCTTTGTTCATTGAATTTATGTGTAATGTAACTAATAGTTTCATGGGCATTATTTATTAAAGCTGATCTCAAACGTTAATTTCAGTTAGCTATTAAAGAGCTCCTTGAATCTAATTTTTTTAAGAAATCTTTTCAAAAAAAAAAAAAAAACTTTTTTAAATCAAGTTGAAAACTTTAAGAAAAGTTGAAAACTTGATTTCTTGGAAAAATTAGATTCAAGCAGTTACACAGTTACAGATTGATTTTTAAGGAGATGAATTTAAGAAAAAAACAAGGCAAAAGTAACTTGTCTTACAAATTTATGAAAAAGAATTTTTGAAAAAAAAAAGATCTCTATAGCCAACTTAAAATGTCTCATGGTTTTTATTTATACTTAATTCTGTTTAAATCTTGCAACTTGCGGAATTCTGTTCACCTTTTAAAAAGATATAACTGAATACAAAATAAGGAAGCAAGACGAATCATATTTATAATCCATGTATATAATCAGATTTATAAACCACGAGATGATTTTAATGTTAAATGTCAACAGCCATCAAACTAATACATAGTTTGTTAGTTTTTATTTTTTTCAAGGCATGAAAGCTATTACTCATGCTTATACTGGATATCCTTTACTAGGAGGAATTTTCTATTTATCCTTCATTAGAATTAGAGCTAGAACACTACTAGTGTTTACCAAGACTTATCAAAAAAATTAAAGCCATTAAAATGATATTTTCTGAATCTCAATAATCTCTGCACCAACTCAGCATCATTCAGAGTTATTATGTTATCAGAAAAAATTTAAATCATTCTACAACATCAACTCTTACTTATTCTTAGCAAATCTGTGGACAAGCAAAGGTTACAGGCTTCAATTTTAAACTTGTGGGCATCAACCAAATTAAAGAAAATACTATTTTTTAACTTGCTGGAAGAGTATTCAGACTCTTAGAGAAATACATACATACAATACAATACAATACAATTCAAAGAGATTTTACATCCAAATGTTGACAGTATTACCAAAATTTGGTTAAATATATATATATACACACATACAGTGAGTTCAAAAATTATTGGCCCACCTTAGCAGAGGAAAGTGAAAAATTTTTGTTTGATGAAAAAAATTTTGTTTTGATTTTGATTCTTTTAATCTAATTGAATCAACAAGTTTTTGAAGAGCAGACAACTTGACATTACTCCATTTTTTCTTCAAAAGGTCCCCATGAATATTCTTCGGGTTGTTTTTCTTCATCCTCTGTTTGATTTCATCCCAATGATGTTCTATGGAATTGATATAGGGCAAGAATGAAGGCCAAGCTATGATATAATGTTTGAATAATGTTTTGCTTGAGCCAATCCTTGACTAGATCTGTAATTATGCTTGGGATCATTGGGCGAAGAAAAATTCTTGTCCAAAATTTAACTTTTGGATTGATGATAACAAATGCTGCTCTAAGATATTTTGATAATAAAATTAATCCATTATGTGATCCAAAATATATAGTATTGTTCAACTTTGTTTTGGCATACCTCAGACGTTTGCCTTAATTGACCTTGTTGACTGATGGTTTCTTTCATGCTACAAGACCAAAAAGCCTAGCTTCATGAAGTCTATTTTGAATGGTATTGACATGTAATGATATTCCTAGTTTGGTCTTGACCTCAATCTTCGCAAGTTTTGCAGATTTACTTTGATCAGATTTAACTTTGTGTATTGTCAATTGATCATCAGGTTTCAGTTGTTTTTATTTTTTGACCTTTTTTTGTTCTTTTTTATCTGAATAAATTTTATCAACACATTTTGTCTGTTTGTATTCCTTAACTACGTAACATGTTATCTCTCAAGGAAGTTATGTCTTAGCAACAATTTCCCATTTAGAATCACTGATCATTACTATGTTCTTTCTTTTTAGGCACCATTTTATTTGATTGTCAACTAGTCAAGAAATCTACAAGTATTTATACAATGATTAGTGGATCTAGATATAATGTTGACACATTTCTTTAACATTCTGAAAAAATTACAAAAGCAATAGAACTTTTTAGGAAAATTCTTTCTTTTCCTTTCCTCTCGGCCTGTTAAATTTTTTAAACAAGTTTCACAAATCGAAAAGTCTGATGCCAGTGTTAACAAGTAATTTAGTTAAAGAAAATTTCCTTGCTTTTTCTTTTTTTCATTGAAATTTTAATATTGATTGATATTAATTTGGTTTTTATAACAAAACTTCAATTTTTTATTGATTTTATGAAATAAATTTTGGAATCTTTTATTTAGTTGTTAAGGATTTAAACAGTGTTGATTTAGTGATTAATGAAATTTGTTTGAAATTGATAGAAACAAAAATTCTGCTGATCTTGTGTTTTCAGATATTTTTTGAACAACAATCTCTTTTTACTTAAATTTTACCCAAAATTTTTTTAAATTTTATTTTTTAGTAAAAACATCATTTGTTTGCTCCTTACCAAGATTTCAGCTCAGTTTGTGTTAAAAAAAAAAAGCCAGCTCTTACTCTACTTGTGTTCTTTCTGTTATTTAGGATGTTTATTAAAATTATAAAACTTGATTCTGCATAATTTTTTTACAAAATTGTTTTGATTGAGAAGCATTACCCCCAAATGTTCTTTATAGGCATATGTAGGTGATTGGATATCAACTCAACATAATATGGGGATGGCATTGTATCGAAATACTTGGAATGATATAAAAAGTTGTGCCGAGGTGTTTTTATACTTTACCTTTTTTTAATCAAGTAAACTCTTTATTTTAATTATCTTATTTTGCTAGTATTACTATTTCTATAAATTAGGTTTTTTAGAAAGTGTTAAGTTGTTATTTTATTTAAAAGAAATTCTGTAAATATGATGATTACAATTGGGATTGGTCCATCATGCATCTAAGCTTAGAATGTTTGAAGAGAAAGCTTTCAGTTCTTGTTTATAAAGTTCCTAGGATGTACCACATCGGTGATTGGTATGTACACTTTTAGTTTTTTGGTTATTAGGACACTTTTACACAATTACATTATTGCAAATGATTTTTTAACATTTTCTTGTTAAAGATTTTAAATAATTTCACATCTTATCTATGTTGTAAATACTTGCCATAAATTGTTATTTATGGTATGAAAAGTCTGCACAAAATGAGAATGAATCCTGAAATGAAATCAGGAAGATATTGAATTCTTTGTTAGATCTGAATAAGAAAGTTTTATACCGGAGGGTTATCTAATTTTTTTCATTTAATTATTATTTGTTATTAAATATATGTTTGTTGATTGTTTTTTTTAGTGGTTTGCATCATAACAAAGATTGTGAAAATTCAAAAGCCACTTTAATTAAAGTAAAATCAATAATTGAGAAGAATAAAGAGCAAATGTTTGTTAACAAAGTTAACTTAAAAGAATCTACTATCAAAGCCAGTACTCCAAGACTAAATGGAGGATGGGGAGATACTAGAGATCAGCAGTTGTGCCTTAGTTTTTTGAGGAACACAAATAATTTAATTTAGGTCATATTTAAGAATACCTCATTGATATATTTTTAGACTTCTTAAGGTTATAAATGTTATTCACCACTATTTTGTTAATTATGTGTTTACTGTCAATTACCTTTTTTCTTCTTTTTATACACAAAAATTTGCTGAAATGTAAAAGTTAATAAGTTATGCAGCATTAAATATAATAACTTAATACATTTGATAGTGATTTTTTTTTTCTTCTATGAAACAAACTATATATTTTTTGATTTTTTTTTTTTTTTTTTTTTGGTTTTTCTATGAACTGTCTTTGGAATTAATATATTTTAATTATTTAGTCATTACAATTTCTCCTGTCACAATTTTTTATCTTAATGTTTCATTTAGAAATAAAGATATTAAATGCTATCATTGTAATTAATCTATTTATATCAACTATAACATGAATGTATATAAAAATTTTTAATGCTAATAACATTTTATCAGGTTTTGTTAGTCAACATTTGGATGTAAAAATTTTTATTTCCTCGTATTATATAATCAACATTTTTACCAAGTGTTTATCCATTTCATAAGTTAAAACAATATTTCAGAAAAATATTTAACTCTAAAATCAAAATCATAAACAGAATTAAAATAAATGCTATTCATATAAAACCGTTGCTCATATGAAACATTGTCACTCGTATGAAGTTTTGCCTTTTAAAGGTTTTTTGTTTTTTTATTTTTTATTTATGGCTTTTAATACACTTTTTATGCTTTTAAGTATAATAATGCCAAAAGTCAAAAGAAGTCGAAAACCTCCTCCAGATGGGTGGGAGTTAATTGAACCCACATTGGACGAATTGGATGCCAAAATGCGTGAGGTTGAACAAGATCCACATGAAGGCAAACGGAAGGTTGAAGCTTTATGGCCAATTTTTCGATTACATCATCAAAAGTCAAGATATCTTTATGATCTGTTTTATAAGAGAAAAGCTATTAGCAGAGAGCTCTATGATTATTGTATTAAAGAAAATATTGCTGATGCTAACTTGATAGCTAAATGGAAAAAACAAGGCTATGAGAACTTATGTTGCTTGCGTTGTATTCAGCCAAGAGATACAAATTTCGGTACAAATTGTATTTGTCGTGTTCCAAAACCAAAATTAGAAGAAGGGCGTGTTGTAGAGTGTATTCACTGTGGATGTCGTGGATGTTCTGGATAACATTAATTAGTTTTTGCTTATTTTTGGGGTTTTTACAATAATCTCACAAACCAAGAACAATCAAATGAATCAAATAAAAAAAACTTTAACTTTTGCAACTTTTTCTTCGTGTCAAACCGTCATCGTAAATATTTTCTCATAAAATGGAGATAGAGAAAATTTAAAACTTTTGTTTTTATTTCTAAGTTCAAAACCTTCCTTATAGAGGACATGATGGAGAGTTTTTAAAATAGAAAATTATCTAAGTAAAAAAATTTTAAGTCAAGTTTAAATTTTAATTTAAAAATGAAATATACTAGCCTGGTTCATTCTGCTTATACTGTAAATGATTAAACAATAGGTCCTTTTGTTAAAATTTTTTTAGCCTATTCTTTTTATTCCTCTTCTGTTGTTCAATGTTCGAAAATGTTAAAATCATTGAAAATCATTTGCTTTGCTGGAAAAAATCCTAAAGTTTTCTTATTTATAGCTGAATAAATATTGTTCACTAAAGGTCTGAATTAATTCTTAATTTGTTATACCCGATGTTTACTTCAAAGGTCTTTTCTTATGGTAGTATTTTAAATCCTTGTCTCAAAGCAAATAAAGGAGCAAAAACTCTTCAAAAACTGATGGCTTCAAGTTCAAACCCAGTTGTTGCTGTTGTATGTATTTTAATTTTTTTCCCATTAAGTCATTTTTCTTTTCTTTTTGTGATTAATTGTAAATTCCTCAATGGTATTCAATCAGATTTTTTTTTTGAAATCCTAATGATCATTTTTGCGCTTGTAGGTGTTATCTGGTTCTGGAGTTTATGATGGATCTGAAATTCATGAATCATCAGCGTAATCTTTTGTTTTAATTTAAAAAATTTTAAGTTAAAGTTTAGTTAATACTTGGTTTTTAACAAACAAACAAACAAAAAAAGACTAATAAAGAACAAACTTCAATATTATTTGAAAAAATCAAATTAAAAATATTTCTTAAATTTTTATTCAAAAAAAAGCTAGACAAAAGATTTAGACAAAAAAAAGTTCAGTTTCTAAAAAAGAAAAAAAAACACAGATACCTTGCACACCTTATGTAATTTTTTGTAGAAAAACATTACACACAAAAATCCACTCTTTTTTTCCTGTATGCTTTTTTTAATGTTCTAGTTAACTTGAGCAGAAATAATGCTGTATACAAATGTTTTGCTCCTTTTTGCTTTTTTAGTGTTCTAGTTAACTTGAGCAGAAACAATGCTGTATACAAATGTTTTGCTCCTGATATCAAGCAGATGCATGTCATTAATCATGTAACTGGAGAAGAAATGAAGGAAGAAAGGTATTGTAGATGATATCATTTGGATTTGTTCAAATAAAACATGAAGCTTTTATGGGAAGGGTATTTTTAAAAAAATTTTATATTTTTCATTTATTGACATATAATAAATATGCTCATATTTAATTTGATACTTTTAGCTAGTTAAATATTCCAGGTACATTTACATCTCAACTGTAAGAGCTTTCTTTAAAATATTTGTTTAAAAAGCTGAAAATATCATTATCACCATAAATATATAATGCCCCATAAAGGTCTACAGCTTTTGTTTACACTTTTATTTACTATTTACGTTTTTGTTTCTTAACAAATATAAAAATCCTTATTAATAATTAAAAAATAATTGTTTTCTTTATATTCCATCATTTTTATTCTTTTTATCTTCTTTCTTTTTTTAAATCGCTTCACTTAAATATTTGTTAATTTCTCGCTTACTAATTTCTCATTTACTAATTTTGTTTAGATTTTTATGAAATATTTTCATTACAGCACTATCAGTTAAAGATGACGTGATAAATTCATTCATACTTTTTCAGATATTATTTAGTTATTACATTTTTATTTTAGGGAAGATTATTTACGAAAGTAAATATGCAACAAAATATTTTACTACACTGCAATTGATTTTAAACTTTGTACCTGGATTGCAAAAAGTAAATCCATTACAGTTTTTAGAAAAAATTCAAGATAGAACATGTGTCTCTCATTCATTGAGGATTAAATATAAATATTCACAGTTTTATCCAAATTTATAAATTGCTCTAAGTCTCAGTTTTATAAATTGTCTTACATTTTTTTAATTAAATACAATAAGCTTAAAGTATCTCAAATTTGCAGAGCAAGCTTTAATGCAAATATTCAATTTTTTTCATCCGACATGTATTTTTTTCATCCGACACATGTGTTTTTTTTATCCGATATGCATTTTTTTCATCCAACACATGTATTTGATAAAAGAGATATTCATGTTAAAATTTGCATACAAAGTACAAAGTATGTATAAATTTTTGTAACCAAATTAGTTGATTTATAAAATATCGTTCTGTTCTAATGAAAAAAAATAAACTAGAAGATGTAATATTTTAAAATTATTATGCTTAATGTTAGTATACCACTCTCAACATCTCTAAATCTTTCAAAAGAAATGCTTAACAACTTTTTTTTACAGCTCCAAAAAAAAACCACTAATTGTATTTGCAAATGCATTAATTTAAAAAAACTTTTTTAGGGATCCTGAGCAGTAAAGTTTGTTTTATTTTAGTAGATTTTGTTTAAAGTAGTTCTTTCGTCAAATTTTAATGGTTTGTTATGCATTTTGCAGAAACGTTCTTGTGGAATCTGGCCGAATAGCTCGAGGCGATGTTCAATCGTTAGAGAACTTGTCAGCTGAGTGTTTTGATGCTGTGATTTTTCCAGGAGGATTCGGTGCAGCTAAAAATCTGTCAGTTTTTAATTTTTTTACAAACATTCATTCATGTAACATGTGTCATGCATAATTTCACACTTGTGTAACATGGTCGTAAATTATTCATCTAGATCTGATTTTGCTGTAAAGAGTGTGGACTGTAACATCAACAATCAAGTAGAAAGAGTCATTAGGGATTTTCATTCTTCAAAAAAACCAATCGGGTGAGTACTATTTCTTAGGTTACAAAATTTGTCATAAAAACTTTTTTTTTGTGTCAATTTTGTAGTTATATAAACTTTAATTTAAGTTGAAGATTACGATTGTCTGATTTTGTAGATTAATACAAAATTTAGTAGGCAGGTTTAAATTCAGCAAAATCAAGTTCAGTTGAGTATACAGTCATTTCTTTTCTTTTGTAGCCTCTGTTGTATATCACCGGTTTTGGCTGCAAAGGTAGTTATCAACTAATTTGATACTTGAATTAATTTCTATAGAACTTTAAAACAAAGAAACAACTCAGAATGATAAAATAATCTTTTTTTTTTAATTAGGTAATTCCTTCTTGTGAATTGACAGTTGGGATGGACTCGCCAGATAGTGCTAAATGGCCATATGCTGGCACTGCTGGAGCAGTGGTTACCATGGGAGCAAAGCATATCAATAAAAATGTTAATGTATGTAATGTAATGTAATTTAATATAATGTACAGTATTGGACAAAACATTTGCAACCAAATAATGCTAATTTAGTTTCTTTACATAAAAGTGCTGCATTTTTTCAATTTAGAGAAATAACTATGTAACTGTTTAGAGACAAAGTTTTTCAAGTTTTATTCATCACAAAGTTCATTATTTGTACACGAAAATTAATAAATTAATCAAAATTATTTAAAAAAATTGGTTTCCTTCTGGACAAAACAAGTGCAAACTCGACAAAATGTTGACCAAGCTGTATTTCGCTATCAATATTTCGTGGCGAACCCGTTGTTGTCGATCACAGTCTTGCATCTAAGAGGCATAGATTCGATCAGGCGATCAATGAAACTTTGTGGAATCGCTGCCCAGGCCTTTTGGATTTGTTCAAACAGTTGATCCTTATTACGAACACCTTCACGATTAATTATGCGGTTGGCGATCTCCCACAGGTTCTCGATAGGGTTGAGATCCGGAGATTGAGGCGGCCAATCCATCACCGATAGGTGGTTGTCTTGAAACCACTGCTTGACTACTTTTGCAGTGTGTTTCGGATCGTTGTCTTGCTGAAAAACCAATTTTATTGGCATATTCCATTCAGCATGAGGTAACAACATCTTTCAGGATATTTTTATACATGAAACGGTCCATTATTCCATCGTTTCGATGTATTGGACCTAGACCGTTAGCAGAAAAACATCCCCAGACCATTACATTGCCTCCACCATGCTTCACGGTCTTATGGCAGTAACGTAAATCGAGGCGTTTTCCGGCCGGTCGACGTACACGGCAAATGCCATCGCTCCCAATGATGTTGAACTTCGATTCATCACTGAACAGGACAGTTCGCCATTTCTGCACATTCCAGTCAATATGAGATGTAGCAAACAGGAGTCTTTTCTTCTGGTTTTTAAGTGAAATCAGCGGTTTCTTTGCAGGCAGCTCTAAATGCTTTTGTATCTCGGCTGATGATATCCAGGTATCCTTCTTGACGGATCTGACGATCATAGAATCCTCTCTAGAAGTGGTGGAACGCGGTCTTCCACCTTTGTTATCTGCTGCCAACTTCCCCGTATAACGATATTTGGAACATGGTCTTGATATGGTCCATTTTTTCACGCGATATTTATCACAAATACTTTTTTGTGACATTCCACTTACGTAATTGCCAATAATTTTCTTTCTTAGTTCCGATCCAAGACTGTCGGGAGCCATTTTTGCACTTGAAGTCATAAAAATATTTCTGGATGCTGCTGGATGCTGCTGGATGCTTTCAGATGCTTCTTCTGGAAACTTCTGGAAGCTTCTGCATGCTTCTGGAAACATCTGGATACTTCCTTTAATTATTAAAAAACTTCCGTGACGTTGACACAGACCAGACTTAAGAAAATGAAACAAACCAAAAAAATTGCACTTGTTTTGTCCGCTGCAAAATGGCACTTGTCAACGAAATTCTACCTGTGTGCTGTCACCTGTCAACTGATTGCTCATGTCATGGCATGCTATGACTCCAGACTCCTGAACTATTTGCTGTGGTAGTATAGTTCGTTTCGTTTTTAAGACAAGTAAAATTAGGAACACTTTTTAGCATTGTTCGATGTTGGTTGCAAATGTTTTGTCCAATACTGTATGTAAGGCCGTATGTATGCAATGTATGTAATGTATGTATGGTCGTATGTATGTAATGTATGTATGGTCGTATGTAATGTATTGTTTTATGTATAATTTATGTATGGTTTTATGCATAATTTAAATTGGTAGGAGTTTCACGTGGACGAGTTCAACAAGGTAGTGACTTCACCAGCATTTATGTGTAACGCTAAAATTCACGAAGTGCATGACGGTATAGGAGAGATGGTGAAAGCTGTATTAAAACTAATCTGAGACATTGAAATTCGCAGAAGAAGATGAATAAGAGGGAAGAATAAGAGGATCAAGCATTAGGTTTCAAAGTTAACTAAATTCGATGGTAATGCTAAAACAGGAATGCTGTAGTAGTTTTACCTATATTTATTTGCAACTTCTTTTTTACAATTAAGTTTTATTCAATTTTTTTTTTTTTTTTTTTTTTTAAAAGCTAAAATTTGTTAGATTTTAAAAGATTACTAACGGAAATTACTTATCACAATTGAAAGGAAAGTTAATAATCTGTATAACCTTAAAATTTAATCATAAGGTTGAAATACTTATCGAGTCTCATTTTTTGTGTGCTGCATTCAAAGTTTTTTTGTTGTATTTCTCAAAACTTCATATTCTTCTTTTTGCTCTTGATATTTTCATGATCCTTCCTATCTTTATATTATTCTGAAAATGATGCTGTGAACTTTAAAATATTTTCAGAAATAAATGCAAAGAATGCATTTAGCAAATTTAAAATACTATATAATTTATTATCCATGAAATAATTGCTTGAAGATATGTATATCAAATTAAAGTTCTGAAGATTAAACTTCACCAGTATATATTTCTGTTAAGTTCAAAATTAATCATCTTTTACTTCTTTAGAAAATTAATTACGCAATAATTATGTTAAACAAACGAACAAAAGGCGGGAAATTTCCAGCATGTTTATCTTAGAATCTAAATCTTTCAATGATGCAGCTTGCGTTCGTTTACATAGCAATTCGGAGGCAATAGGAGTATAAAACTTAGAAAATAAATTGCTCAGTGAGGGTCCAAACCTTATTTCCTCCACATTCCCAGGAACAAATAATAGATTGAACAAAAAGAGGATAAAATTGAAACTTATCTCGTATTTATATTTGGTTATTTATCCCAGCTTTCTGTCCCAAAGTTGTCCAAGGTTACTTGGTGTAGAATATTGAGTGTGTTTTTGGAGCCATCGCTATGATAGGCTTAATAAACACAAACATTGCGATCTGAAAATTTTAGTTCTTCATTTTTTAACCGAATGAATATTGGAAATTACTTCATAATATTATGTAGATGTATAATACTATATCTTTCCGTATTATAAAATATTCAGTAAACCAAATTAATTTGTTGATGCTTTTCGTTTCATTTTGCTTAAAAAATTCTACTATTTGGTTTGATTTGATTTAAAAATAGAGAAATTTACTACAACGCAGAAAGTATTGACTTTTAAAATTAACGACTTATTGTAAATTTAGCGATATTCATCTAAAAAGAATACCACAACAAATAACGACAGGTGACAGTTCTAAAAAAATTTTAATTTTTGACGAGAAATGTTAAGTAAAAAAGAGATGTTGAAAGAAAAACTTTTCCTGTTTTTTAAAACCTTATTTTGGCGGTTCACACTAGAATTTAATGAGTCACAATATCGTTTGTTAAAATTCAGTATTCGTATCAATTGGCGAGGATTTAAAGATCGTTTTATCTCCCAAATCAAAAAACAAGTAATTTTTCACAGAGAGATGTAATTGGTTTAAGAAAACGGTTTCCATGGGAGCGATTACAAAATATTAGCCAGAAAATCTGCTATATATTTTTGGGTTTTAATAAATAAACTATGCATGTAATTTGACGCAAGTAATACAAATGAAAAAGAACTACGATATTTTTACATATTTTTAATCTTGTACCGTTTCTAATATTCTCTCTCTCTTTCTATATATATATATATATATATATATATATATATATATATATATATATATATATATATATATATATATATATATATATATATATATATATATATATATATATATAGAAAGAGAGAGAGAATATTAGAAATTAGATATATAGAAAAGAGAGAGAGAATATTAGATTCGGTTTAACCAATATATATATATATATATATATATATATATATATATATATATATATATATATATATATATATATATATATATATATATATATATATATATATATATATATATATATGCATTTGCATTTATATTTTCGGTTTAACCAATATTATAATTAATGCTCTTAACCATCAATTTATGCGGATGATTCGTACCAACTTTTATTGTATGAACCTAAAAGACATATAAAGTGTATTGTCATATGCAACAATACTTTTTTCGGTCAATGGTTGGCATGATATTTTTTGACCAATAGAAGTCGTGATATTTTGAATGGTCAGCTTTTTTTGCTGAAGATCTTTTTTTTTAAGAAAATAATTACGAAGCTAATTTAAGAGAAATATTACTGAAATTTATACATTTCGTAACATTAACAATACTTATGTAATATAAAAAGATTAAAATAGAAAAATCATCACGAGTAAAAATTTATCCAATTTTTTAGTTGACGCATATCCTTGAAATTCATTTTTTTTTTTTTTTTTTTTTTTTTTTTTTTTTTCTACAAGAGAAATGGAATTTTTTAAATAATTCATGAATCTGGAAGAAAACGTTCGATTTCATTCAAAAGTAAAGTGTGGTGCTTTGTGAAGTGTTTGCTCAACACAAATCAAAAAACAAATAAATCTAATTTTCATCCAGCGAATGTAAACTCTATATGTAAAAGAATGTAAAGATTATAATAAAAGTAAACAGAAATTTAGTCTTACACCCATCCAGTGAATGTAAACACAAAACGTTGAAGCGCTACAACTATATGCATACGCCATTTTCATAAAATGTGGCTGTAGTTTGATGGGATATTTGTTCGTTTAGTTTTTCCTAAAGTGACAGTAAAAATCTCTTTTGGGCGAAGAGAAACGATTAGAATATCTATTTGTCCATAGTGAGTGACTAATTACCAATGTGATTTCACTTTTCTCGTCCTTGTCGTGGTTTTCTCGTCCTTGTCGTGGTTTTCTCGTCCTTGTCGTGATTGGCATCGTCACTAACTTAGAGCTTCTTCATTTTACATTCAAAGCAAAAAAGTTATCGCTAATTCCGAGGTAATTTAAAGTAATTCGTTTTGTTTAGTAATTTTGGAAACGCTTGGTTACAAAACGATGACGAGAATGTTTCATTAAAAAATTAATTTTCTTTTTTAAACACCGTCAATTTAAATTTATCATTGTCGTTGTTTGAGTCGCTGGTTTGTTTATCATACTGGTCGTTAAGATTGTTACTGTTTTATGCATAAAACACTTTAGTGATTACATATAAAGGAGCAGATCGTTGGATCGTCCGATCTTTTTATTTTTTTTTTTGTTTTAATGATGTTGTATGACGTAGGTATGTTCATTTTATTTTGGTCTATTACATATCTTAGAAATATTACATATCTTAGAAATATTACATGATGAAGCAACAAAATAACAAATTTAGAAAAAAACTTTAAAAAGTTGACTAACTTTCTTAAAAAAAATTCTTTTTTTTTTTTTTCAAACTGTTAAAAAGATTTGAATATTATAAGTTCCTGTCAAACTGACAGATCAGTCCTATCCGTTTCCTAAAAAAAATGATTTATTAAACAGTTTCATAAGTGTAAATAGTTCACTATTTTCCATTTGCAGATGTTAGCCGAATATCAACCAAAAGCAGAAGCATTTAAAAATGCTACCAAGACATGGTGTTGCTTTATTTTGTTTTTTTTATTTTTTCTAAGACAAAAGTTAGCAACAAGCATGACTCATTAGTTAATATTACTTAATGCTATTCAAAAGTACAGAAGCCGATTTTTGATAAATGAAAAAATATTTTTTTTAGACTTTTTCTTTTAATGGATATAAAGAGATGGTTTCATATTTTTCTAATTTTAACCTTTGATTTTTTGATTTTTTTTTTTTTTTTCCTTTCTGTAAACTAATTTCTCATAATTTCCTCTTGAAAACTTTGATTTTAGATGAAGAAAAATGATTGCCGATAGCTTCAAGTTTATTTGCTCTGAAGAACAACTTTTTGTGGAAATAATCTAGAAAATCGTTTTGGTGAATCAATTACCGACTCAGGGAAATTAAATTTCAAAAACAGCATGAGTTTAGAAAAAAGTTTTGATTTAGAAGATAGCCTCGATTTAAGTAACGCAGAAGCCGAAGCCAACGACTATTTAAGTTACTCTTTCAGAGAAAATGTTTTTACGGAAACCGGAGGACGCAAAAAATTATTTAACGCAGATGACGACTTATGTGACGCAAAAAAAACGGCGAACGTTATCACTAAAACTATTTCACACATGGATGCACTTCATGAAAACAGCGTTATTAATTCTGAAAATTCTGTAAATGCTTTTTATAAAGAGATTGATAAAGCCTCCCTGAAGATTATTGATAACATCAAAAAAGATTTTAAAGATGACAAGTTCCTTAAAAGCATGGACCGTGAAATTAATTTGAATAAAGACGTTTGTGATATAGCTGAGTTGCAAAAAAAGTATGATAAGGCTATTGAAGACTTTCGATTACTGAGATTAAGTCTTCAAGAAAACATGGAAAGAAACTTTATTCGAGGCGAATCTACCACAGGTTTGAATAAAAATGTTGAACATTACCGTTCTCAAGATATTTTACAGCAACAAATGCTGCGTGCTCAAACTGACCCTTTGCTTCGACAAAACATCAGCCGGTATTCGTCACAAGAACATCTATATAAAAGAAGAAGTGACATGAATCTCGAAGAAAAAATGAACTCCGAATTTTTAAAAAATGAAAATAGATCACCATATATTTTATATAATAATCCTACAAGTATTGCGGCGCACCGAGAATACCAAAGTGAAATGCGTGACCAAGCAGCAAAGATGAACTTTGAGAAGTATCTTAAAGGAAGTTTTCAAAACATACACTCAGAAGATATTGGTTACAGTGGTTCTGGTAGTGCATCTCCGAGAGAGGTAGAGCTACCTACCCCATCCGATCAATTATCTCGAACCGATAGTATGAACTCACGAGCAAGTTCAGCAATAACTTCTCTCGACTCTGGTGTTCGCATGAGTTACGTAGGGCAACATAATTCACTGGTTGTTGTCGCTATTGATTTTGGCACCACGTTTAGCGGATACGCATTTTCATTTACTAGAGATTCGAGCAGCATTCATATGATGCGCAGATGGGAAGGTGGTGATCCAGGCGTAACAAATCAAAAAACACCGACAACCTTATTACTTAAACCAGATGGTTCGTTTCACTCTTTTGGCTTTGGTGCAAGAGATTTCTATCACGATCTTGACGCTACCGAATCTAAAAAATGGCTCTATTTTGATAAATTTAAAATGTTACTCCACTCGTCACAGGTTTATGATTTATGGATTTTTTTTTGAACTTCAAAATTCGTCTCAAAAAAAATTTATTGATACGATAAGTCGACAGAAAAAAATGATTAAGAAGTTAAGGAAGTCAGGTCGTGAATTTAGTTAAAATCATGTGTTTTAATGTTAGGGCCAATTAATTCGAAGTGGTTTTTGTTAGAAAGCGCATGTATTTTGTAAGATTCCTGTTTTTTTCAAAAAGTTTTATGAAACTCTTATAAACTTCTTTTTTTGTATGTAAATCATCATTTTACAAACATTTCATCAATACTTTTATGCGAAGTATTTTATGAAAAGAAACAATTTTAATTACTACGACTTTATTTATGATCCTTTCTTCAAATGTATTTATTTATGCTTTTGCATAAATATGCATTTACAAAACTTACTCAGAATTCTGCAAATCTTAGTTGTAATTCATTTTATAGGACTTACGCGCAGGTATTGAAATCAAAGCATCCAATGGCAAACCTTACCCAGCACTTAAAGTCTTTAGTCACGCCCTCAGATTCTTTAAAGAGCATGTCTTAGCTGAATTAACTGATCAATCGACCGTTCAGCTCTCCGAAGAAGATATCACATGGGTACTCACTGTACCTGCAATATGGCGCCAACCAGCAAAACAGTTCATGAGGACAGCCGCGTATGAAGTAAGAATCTTAATATTAAAATTGCAGATTAATTTTACTATTTTTAATAAATCTGCATCTTTGTAGGTAAGGAGAATGATAAAGACAATAGATTTAAATTACGAGGAAAAAATAACTGGAACAAAATATTTCCTTTGTTTTAGGCTGGTATCGCTTCATCTGCTCATCCTGATCGTTTATTGATTGCACTTGAACCTGAAGCTGCTTCAATATTCTGCCGTAAATTAAGAATCCGTGATTGCGTGATTGAAGACGACTTAAAAGCAAAATCGGGAAATGATTCTTTTATCTCTGAAGATTTTGAAGGTAATTTATTATTACAAAAGTTCACCAAAAAAATTTAAAAAAAAATGATGATGATCTTGAAGATTTAAAATGCTGATGAAAAAGTCTGCGTATTTAAAAAATAATAAAACTAAATTATTAATTTATAGGAATAACGGAATATATCGTTGTCGATTGCGGGGGCGGCACCGTTGATTTAACAGTGCACGAGCTTGATGTAAATCAAGGAACACTTAAAGAACTTCATAGAGGTACTGGGGGTGCGTGTGGAGCAACTGGTGTAGATAAAGAATTTGAGACGCTGTTAAAACGTATTTTTGATACTGATTTCATAGAAAGGTTTAAAGTAAAGCGACCTGCCGCTTGGATCGACCTCATGATTTCGTTTGAAGCGAAAAAACGTATGGCTAGACCAGAAAACGAAACCCCGTTAAATATATCGCTTCCATTCAGTTTTATAGAATACCACAAAAAGCATAAAAAAATATCTGTAGAAACAGCTGTAAAGAAATTTAAAAATCCTAATATAAAGTGGTCATCCCAAGGGATGCTTCGAATATCTGCAAAAATTATGAAAGCTTTGTTTGAGCCCATAATGAGTCTTATCACTGAACATATCCAGAGTTTGCTCACGAGACCAAGCTTAAAGCTTGTGAACTATTTATTTTTAGTCGGTGGCTTTGCTGAATCGCCGCTGCTTCAGCATTCTATTCGGGAGTCTCTTGGGAATCGCGTTAGAGTGATTATACCAAATGATGTTGGTCTAGCAATTCTGAAAGGCGCTGTATTATTTGGTTTAGATCCAACAGTTGTGCGTGTAAGAAGAACAGCTTTTACTTATGGCGTTGGCGTGTTAAACAAGTTTGACCCAGAAAAACATTTGCAATCAAAAAAGGTAATCAAGGACGGTGTAGTTTGGTGCAAAGATATTTTTGATCGTTTTGTTCGTGTAGATGAATCTGTAGGAATCGGAGATCGTGTGACAAGAAGTTACGCTCCTGCTCGTTCAAATCAAAAATCAACGGTTATAAATATATATTGCACTGAAAGCTCAGACGTTTTATACACAACGGACAACGGTGTTCAGAGGTGTGGAAAACTTCGTATTGAAATGCCCGATGTTAACTTTGAAGACATTCCAATAGATAGACGCGGAAAGCCTCGGGAATTGCAAGCTTCAATGATTTTTGGAGATACAGAGATAAAAGTATCTGCAGTTGATGTCCTCAGCGGTCGTGCTGCTAGGGCCACCATAGATTTTCTTAACTATTAGTATTTTTCTACAAAGACCTGGTGTTTTCGTTACTTTCATTGTCCCAATTGATTTTCATTGAGAAATTGTCATGAGAATTTACACGGTGGAAGGGTCCTCCATGGAAATACTCTTTTACTATGCCCCTTAAAATTTACTTCGGGAACTTGGTAAAGAATGAACTTCACGATTTCATATTTCAAATTAAATTTTATGAATAAAATGCAACTCTTTCTAAATAATAGTATTTATAAATAAATTATTTTCGATTTTATTTTCATATATATTGAAAAAAAAACTTTTATATTTCACGGTTTCTTTTATCGATAAAAGAACGTTATTTTTAAAGGTTTTCTCTTTGGCGTTAGGCGCAAAAAATTGCACGGGTCTTCATTAGTTTATGATTGAAGTTTTTCTAATATTTTAAAAAAAGGAAAAAATTTGTAAAAAACGGAAAAAGGCAAACGAGATATTTAAATTGCAAATCATTTTTGAGTGCGTAAGCTAAAAAGTGGAGACGAATGGTAAGCTGAGAGATTGTCATTTAATCTCTTTCATTTTCTTTTTTAATCTTAAAGAATTAAAGTTTTCTACTGTTAAGAAATAATAAGCAAAATGTGATTCTGACAAATTTTTTTTTTTTAGGATTCTATAAATTAACTCGTGTGGTTTTGCAAATATAGTGGACAAAAGAATTTTTGCCATGTAAATAAGCAGTTGGCCAACATTTTAGTAAAAATAACTGTTAATTTTAATATTTTAAGTGAAAAAAATTGTACGAATTAAAAGTATTGAAAAAATTTGTGTGTATGTTTGAACGAACAGATTTAAGACGTAAAAAGTATATACACACATACACACACGCATACACACGCACACGCACACACACGCACACGCACGCACACACAGTTTTGTATAACTTTTGATTAAAAACGTTTTAATAAAAAAAGAAAAAAATTGTACCAAAGTAAGTGGTTTCGGGGTGTTATTATGAAAGTTTATTTGTCTTCAAATCTCTTCGCATAATAAAGTTCAAAGGAGCTGAATAAAGCTAAAAGAAGCAATAGACCGAATAAATCCTGCTATAACTTTGAGTTCAACAAATAATAGATAAAAACAATTTTTTTCAAGCTGACTTCGTCCAACTTCGTACCTAGTCGCTGCTTAATCATTATATCAATACTAACCTAATTTTGTTTAAACCTATTTTTTGCTGTAGCCATATCAACCAAAATAGGTTTAAACAAAAATAGGTTTAAACAAAAATAGATTTAAACAAAAATAGGTTGGTAATGATTTAATAAAGACATTTTCCCTTCTTTTTTAAGTCTCATTTGATGGTTAAAAAGTTTTTCAATAAAACTCATTTGTATTTCGTAAAACTCTCTCTTACCAAAAATTATTTGAATATTCATGAACATCACAAAAAATGTCAAACAGCATTTCAAATGGATTTTTTTTTATTGGTGTTAAAAGATTCCCTAGAAAACCGTAATAATATAAAAAAAAACTTTTTGTCGTTCTTTGTGCGGGCTTCGTTTTGTCGTTTTGTCGTTCTTTGTGCGGATTTTTTACACATGAGTTTCTTTACAACTAAGAAATTATAAAAGAAATTTAAAAAGTTTGTGAACTTTGATATATTACACCGGTAACCGAAAAAAAGGTTTGAAACCCCTCTGACCGAAAAATACCGAAGTGAATTATGACTTTCCATTGTTAAAAACAGTTTTCACTTTTTTCTGTTTCACTGTTTTTAAGACAGGAAACTTTACTTTTTTATATGTTTTAAGATCACTCGAAGTAAAGTTTCTAGCAGAAAGCAGATGCTAATAATCAAATTTTAGCAGATTTTTTTTTTAACTATTTTTTTCTTTTGATTAACAATTTTATCATGACAAATTTGTTCTATGCTAAAAGGATAAAAAGCACTTTAACACCCCTTTTTACTGATTGACTTTTAAAGAATAAATGAAGCCAACCTTGTGATTGGCAAGTATCCTCCTCCTCCTCCTCCTCTGTACGGCTTTCCGACAACAATTCTTAGCAAAACGGTGGAAAAGGAAGCTTTTCCGGACATATTAACATATGTCGGTATCGTAAATATCGGTATCTGATGACTTAAAAACAATATAAACATTTTTGACAACTAACATAAATAAAGATTTCGACGATAATTATGCTAATCCGATATTATTTACTATGCTAATTATGATAACAAATCAAGATATTATAGGCTTAGGCTCTTTTTATACTTAACGAATTTATATTATGAACCGTTTATAAAAGAAATATGCAAGTTGGTATGCGATTGAGGAATGGCTTCTTTATTGAAGCAAAAACTTTTTAAAAAAGGTATTTTGATTTACTTTGGTTTGAAAGATGAACCCTACCATTCGAAATTATAGTCTTTCTTTCAAGCTACAAATCAATTTCTTTACTTAAATACACTATTGAAGAGTTTGACAAATGGAAATTTTAAAGAAGAAGAAAAATTTAAAGATGCAGATGAAATTACAATCATGGGAAAGGAAATGATTTATGGTGGCTATGACAACAAAAACAATAGGAGACCTTTGAAATTAATCAGCTTTATTATTCCTATGGAGGCTATGTTTTCCGCTTTCACATTGAAAAATTCAGAAATTCTCAAGACAATTTAATCTATAAATGATATGTAACAATAAAAATAGGATTCAGAGTTGGTATTTTTATTTACTGTTAAAAAAATTTTTCAAAGGTTCGGAGAAGTTTCTTAAATATATTGCAGAGTTTTTAGCTTTATAGAAATTACATAAAGCACTTTGTTAAGCTTTTTCATTGAAGACCCAAAGATTTTTGAGGTAACTTCTATTTTTGAATTTCTCAGAATTGAATCTTCAGTTCCTTTGTGAAAAATCTCCCAAAAATAGATTTTATTTTACGCTAATCTCACAACCTAACGTATTGTGAGTGCATTTTTCTTCTTATTGTATACTTTCTAACTTGAACCGCGTAAATTTTCAATTCCGGAAAGTTATTCCTAATTATTCCAAATGATTTACTTTAATAGTTTTTTGTATCCAATTTACGTGTTTTTTGCAATAAATTTTCGTCGGAAAAGTATAAGATGCATTTTCCTTCTTTGGATATTTCTCTTAGTGTTAAATTTTTTGAAAATTTTCATGAATGAAAAATATTTAGTAGTTGTTGTAGCAAAATAACGAATTTTATTTTTAAAAGGAAACGATTGTTTTTATAACTTTTTTGAAATCTTTTTATTAAAAAAAAAAAAAAATAGGTTTATTAAATGTGTTCAATATTCTTCTTAAAAAAATCTTTGTTGCTATTGCAACAAGCAAATCAATCTTAGCTCGTTATAAAAGGTGACTATTCTAAATAGATTTGCAAAGAATATATCTAATTTATCTAAAAGATGTCCGGACATATTTTGAAGCTTGTTTTAAATATTTTTCATACTTATTCAAAAAAAGAGTTGAAATTAAAAAAAGAAAAGAAAACAAAAATATCACTATTACATTAGTTATAAATTAAAATATAACAGACCTTCTATTGGGGTTCTTCTATTTATTTATTCTATTTATTTATACTTTTATTTATTTCTGCGATTTTTCTTTTTTTACTTGGACATTATTTAATTTACTCCAATTATTTATTGTCTTTTGTAATTGCCTTTCGTTATTGTCTTCTATTATTGTTTTCTGTTATTCAGTTGTCTTCAAAAGAGCTGCACTTATCAATTTTTATCACAATGCTTTAATATATATTGTCGTTAATTACTAATACTATCATTAACATTAATATTAATATCATTAATATTATCGTTATATCACTTTTATGTTGTTATTATACAGATAATTCATTAACTAAACTAGCTCATTAACAAAATAATTTAAACTTGATTGTGGTAAATAATTTTTAAAGTCATTAAAAGCTGAATGGTAGTTATAACAACTGTCAGACAAATTAATAAGTTTTATGGATGTTTGTTGAGATATTTTGGGGATGGCATTGGGCTTTGGTGTGGGGGTTAGAGTTAAGTCGGTGTGATGGTGGGATAGCGTGAGAGTTGGAGTAAATGTATAAAACAGGTGCCTTTTTTCTTCGAAGAAATACTTCCTAGAACTTTCAAAATTTACTCCTTTTTTTACGTTATTTGTAGTGACTTGTGACTTTTAGTGCTTCTCTGTTTCTAGTGACTTTTGTCAATCACAATATTTTGTACCTTACAGTTTGTGTGACCGCCTTTACAGAATCTTACAAAAATTCTATTCTTTACAAAATACTCGTATTTCAATTGAGAAAGAAATTTTAATAAAATTTTTTAGAATTTTTATTAAAGAAACAATTTTAAGATTAATTTCTGATTAAAAAAAAATTTAAAAAAAAAACAGTTCCAAATTCCATGCTCTTAAAGCTCTAAAGAATTTTTGCACCTTTGATGTAAAGAAATACTGCGTAGCTAAACCCGGTTGGGTATTAACTAAAAGCAACTGAGTTAGCATAAATATGCTCGAAAGCAAAGACTATAGATAGTCTAAGATTATTTGCAAAACTGGACAATTGATTTCAATATCTCAATAAATCGAAAAGGTACAGCTATTATCAGTCGGAAATTTAAGATAAACTTAATAATAAAGTCATTATCTTATCAAATCTAAGGGTGGATGGCTTAAAACAAACGGCCAAATAAAGCAATCTGTTTTATATCTTATTTGTTTTGTGACGCAGTTACTCCTGTGCTGTTTAACATTTTTTAAACATATTAAATTTCAATCCGCCCCCGGGATTAACCAACGTACGTTTGTACATACGAAAAGTGGTTATTTTTTGTTTATGCTTTAAACTTTCCCCGCCTCTTTCATCCTCAATTTCTCCCGTTAATGCGGCTCTTGCTGTTCTGCTCATCTTCTTATTTATTCCTTGACTTTTTAAAAAATCTTTAAAGCGTCAGGTATTTTAAAGTTTTTAGCATGAAATTTATTCAGTTGAAAAATCATTAGTTAAAAAATTAATTGCTGAAAATTTCACAATCTTTTGTAACTGCAAAATGATTGGTTATTGATTTCTATCCAAGAGCGGAGTTGACCAAAATGTTGTTGTTTGCATCAGTTACTACGGTTAATTGAGTTAACACGTGAACACGAAGTTTCACCTTTGCATAAAAGAAGAACTAATCGCATCTTACCCAGCTGCAACTCTTTGATACATAATATGATGCCGATCTCTGCTCTCTAAAGTATGAAAGTGAGAATATGGAGATTTAACTTTACATTATCCAATTTCACACATTAATAGATACATAAATACACAGATCAATTGATACATACATACATACATACATACATACATACATACATACATACATACATACATACATACATACATACATACATACATACATACATACATACATACATACATACATACATACATACATACATACATACATACATACATACATACATACATATGTATGTATATATATGCATACGTATGCATATATATGTATAAATATGCATATATATGCATGTATATGTATACATATATATGTATATATATGCATATATATGTACATATATGTGTATATGTATATATTTATGTACATATACACATACATATATATATATATATACATATATACATATATGTATTCATACATATATATATATATATATATATTTATATATACATATATATGTATATATATATGTATATATATATATATATATATATATATATATATATATATATATATATATATATATATATATATATATATATATATGTATACATATATGTATATATCAAAGGAAATAAGTTCAAGTGAATTTGTGGAATTGTTGCGTGTGTATTTAACCGAGCGGAACGCAATTTTAACCTTTTTTTATTTACGATTTAAGATTTAAGGTTTAAGATTAGCAACAACAAAGAAATTGTTTTCTTTCAAAATATTTCAGTCCTTATTTATAAAACCTATGTTTAACTCACTTCAAAGTTGTCTTAAAGCGGACTAAGTGACAATGTTGATATTTTCATGGTCAGGAAATGTTTCACACTTGGCAAACATTTGTTTTTATGCGTGCATTTGTATAAAATTAACTTCCGCTATAAGAATTTACGTAAGTGAGAATATTACACAGCCCTTACCTATGATGATATTTATGATCCATTGTTCATTTTCTTATATTAAGACAAAGCGTTATTAATTGGAAGACTGTTTTGTGACATATATATATGTATGTATGTATGTATGTATGTATGTATGTATATATATATATATATATATATATATATATATATATATATATATATATATATATATATATATATATATATATATATATATAAGCACAAAAGCAGTCTTCATTTACACTTATAACTTTAAAAGTATTAATTACTTAATAATTTTATCATTTTAATGTTTTTTTTTTAAATGTTTCAAATTACTTTTTTAATATTTTTTTCTAAAACTCGAAATTTTGTTAATTTATTAGAAATTTGCTCAGTTTATTTGAAGTTTCTTCGTTTTTTAGAAAAAATTTTTTAGCAGGAGTTTTAGGATTAAGAAATATTTTTTTTTTTTTTAGAAATTTAGAAAAATATTTTTAAAAAAACAATGCTTCTAATTGAGGGAGTTTTCCAGAAGACAATTTTTATTTATGTCGTCATTAAATTTTCTCAATCTTTATCCACCTTGGTACCAAGAAATGAAAAGTCACCATTAATTAACGATGAAATGGTCAAGTATTTAAAGCATCCTTCTTACAAAAAAAACATACTTCTCTATTCAAAGCAAGGCTATTTTTTATCAATAGGGGATGACGGAAAAATATCTGGAACTCACGATGGTTCTTCACCTGACGGTAAGTCTATGATAAGTATTAAATTATTTCTGTATTATCGTTTGAATGGAAAACAATTTTAGCGACATCAATGTTGATTATTTGAAAAAATAAATAAACTGAAGACACGTTGCGTTATCTCGTGAATTCTCCATTCAAAAACTGAACTCTGTTAGTTTCGCGGATTTACTATTTTTTCAATATCGCAAGTTTCAAAAGAATTTAGATTTAATCGTAAGATCCTTATATAAACCAAAGGCTAGACTGAAAAATCAACTTAATGCAATTTGAATCGCGCTAAGTTGATTTTTAGACTTAGGAAAACGTGTCGCTTTTTAATTATTTTGGTCATGAGATAAAACTGACCTTTCGGTGCTTTAATATGTAAGACAAATCAAATAATAAATTCACAGACTACATTCATTTAAAAAAAAACATTCAAGATAAAGATATCGAAGCATGACTTCAAATTTTATTATATTTATAACATCAGATTTTGCTATATGTGGTTTTATAAAGAGGGAGGTATATGATATAATGAGAGAGCTGCGATATGGCAGTGGCAGTTGCTACAACACCACTTCCAGTTAATTAAAAGTTTTTAAAATTTCAAACTATTTTTGACACTAAAAGTATTGGGTAAGGCCCACTGAAAATAGAATTATTTTGGAGTTTTACAAATTTATTAGGAGTATATTTATTTAATTTACAAATTTATTTGTTTTTTCAAACTTTATTTATTTTACAAAATGTTCAAATGTAGAAATTTGGGTTAGATTAACGAACCCCTTTGTTAAACTTCCCAAAGTTTTATTGACATGAGAATTCCAAAAACGCCTTTGTAACAAACATAAAACGTAAATTTTTGCAAGTTTCTATAGGAGTTTCTTTAGGAAATTCGGAAGGTTATAATACTTTTTCTTTGGTGAAACTCTTTGAGTTCTTCAAGAAATGAAAGGTACCGTTGACGATGGTCTCACGATATCGAAATAATCTAATGGATTATAACAAATATAACCTCAATGCTCGACAAATTTCAAGCCTCTTAACGCATTCCAAGAGAATAAGTAACGTGTAGATGAATCTTAAACTTTACGTTTATTCATCAAACTCGAAAATAATTTTCTTACGAGTGATTTTAATTTGTTTGTAAATAAGATTTCAGTCTTGAAGCACTTATTATTTTTATTATTATTATTATTATTATTATTATTATTATTATTATTATTATTATTATTATTATTATTATTATTATTATTATTATTATTATTATTATTATTACTATCATTATTATTATTATTATTATTATTATTATTATTATTATTATTATTATTATTATTATTATTATTATTATTATTATTATTATTATTATTATTATTATTATTATTATTATTATTATTATTATTATTATTATTATTATTATTATTATTATTATTATTATTATTATTATTATTATTATTATTATTATTATTATTTGTGTATTTCACTTATTTTAATTGTTTTATTTATTTAGATTGACATAAATGTTTGAGTAAAGAGATTTTTTAAAGTGAAATTCTTTCTTTGTCGAAAATTCGATTAGAATTTTTATTGCTTAAAACAATCAACACCAAAAAAAGAGCCGCGAATAAAAATCTGAAAGGCGAATTAAAATCTGAAAGGAACAAAATGACGTCATTAAATCCATAAAATATCTTTAAAAAGACAATTGTTGTTTCAGCAGAATATCAATTAAATATTTTTACAGAAAAAAATTTAAAATCTTACTCAAATATTTTCTTTTTTTTCCGATTTCCAAATTTTTTCTAAATACGTCATAAAAATATTAGTTCACGACCTCTTAATAAAATTCAACCATCCTTTCATATTTCCGAAAGAAAATCCAAATATGTGTATTAACGAGGAAAAAAATGTTCGACATTAAATTATCAAAAAACTAATTCCTATTTTTCTTGAAAACATGCGGAATTTTGTATTATTCTTTACTTATTTATACATATTTGTTAAATATTTATATATAAATTTCACTTTATTTGTTAGCGCAACTTGAGGTGCAATCATTTGGAGTAAATTACAAACGCATAAGGAAACCAGGTTCATGGTATCTTTCAATTGACAAAAACGGAACAGTTAAGGCCAAGGTTACATTTATTGCATTTAATTATAAAACCGTGTGTTTTCATTCTTAGCTGGGTTCAATGTTATAAAATTTACACTACGAATTTCATGAAAATTAAAGTTTTCATTGCGAAGTATGAGAAAATTCGCATAACAACGCTAACTGCCGACTGTGGCGCGACGTTCCGGGGTATGTTACTGCTGTACATGCGGCAGTCAAGGTGTTAAATACGTACGTATTTGTTTTATAACATCAACCCCTGCGCTGTATTAAACAAAAAAAAAACAACAACCAAAAAACACTTGCTGTATGGTCTAGAACTAAACTTTTTTAGGGAGACTTAAAAATGAAGTAGAAACAACGTTTTTTAAGATTTTTTTTTTTCTTTGTAGAGCCTTCCAAAAAATGATACTCTTTTCCAAGAAGTAATTGATAACGAAGGCTGGGCAATATACCGCAATGATTTAACTGGATACTTACTCGCGTTACAGAAAGATGGTAACCTCCAACATAATCTGAAGAGCTCCAAAGTAAAAAATAGAGCCAAGTTTCTAATCCTGTCATCATTTTCTAGTGGTGGAAGAAAACGGAAAGCATAACCAGAAGAAGGTTCTTTAAAAATTAAAAATTCTTACTTTGGGAAAAGATATTCTTAAATTTATTTTAATAGGTGTAAATAATGTAAAAAAAAAAAGTCGAAAATTGAAATTTATTGTTAGCTGTTTTACTTCATGTTTTAAAGGGTATCAATAAATTATAATAAATTATAATAAATTATATATTACTAGTATCATTTTCTACTTCCGTTTTTTAATACGTAACTGCAATCAACATAAGCATCATTTTTAAAATAATCAAAATTAAGATTTTTTCAATTTTTTTTTAAACAAACACGCGCAGATGTCTAAAAGACTATCATTTATCAAACCGATATGCAGCAGACATCCTAGATTTTATAATCTAGAAACGGGGAACTTTACTTTGAGGGGCCCAGCCAAGATACATGACCGAAAGAAGTACCACTAGATAAGTCAATTATGATAGATTCAAAAAAAAAAAAAAAAAAAAAAAAATTTAGTCGGAAAAAAAATAAATGAAACTAACAAAGTCAATTATGCAAAGAAAAGAACTTCACGAAAAAGAAAGAGTCAAGAAGCTTCAAATGATTTCGATACGTATTGGTCTGGGCTTTAGAACTACAGTAATAATACAAAAAACTATTTGGCAGAGTTTATTCCCGATCTTATTTCCAAAAAAAAAAAAAAAATACCATTCTTAAGTTGTTGACGTTCACATCAATCAACATTAATTAACTTGCACGTTTAGCAGTTTACTCCTATTCAGCGTAACAAAAACTGGTTGTAATAATAGCTATGGCAGGGTTTCAAGGTTAATAATTCTCAATAAATCTCAAGTTTGAAACTAGTACATTTTGAATAACTCATGTTGTCTTGAACCTTTCATTGTACAAAAAAAAAAGGAACGGACTATTTTCACGCAAAAAATTGTACTAAAAAGATTACTCTTTTTAAATAAGATTGAATTTGTTTTTTTAATAATTTTTTTTTTAATGTAGTTAGATTTCATATGTCTATCCTTATTTATAGGATAATAAACATAAACACTTAAAGATTATTCAATTTTTTATTGAACACATTACAAAATTAAGTCTGATTAAACTCTATAATATACGTTCAGTAAAACAAAATTTCCCTGCTAAAGTCAATTTACAAAAATTTTTATAAGAATATTTATATTTACAAAAGTATTTACAAGATCATTTATATTTGAATTTTATACTTGAAGAAAAATTTCTTTTTAAACCTCACTTTTTAAAATAAACATTTAAAAAAAAAACTGGATTATCGAGATATTCTCTAGCAAAGCAGCTTATCCAAGGATTTTGAGAACATCCAACGAGAAAGAGAGTGTAGCACCACACATTGCCAAAATAAAGATAAAGCTAAAGTTTCCCCATTCATGATTTTTTGGATCTTAAAGAAAGAAAGAAAAAAAGAAAGAAGGAAAGAAATATGTATGTATGTATGTATGTATGTATGTATGTATGTATGTATGTATGTATGTATGTATGTATGTATGTATGTATGTATGTATGTATGTATGTATGTATGTATGTATGTATGTATGTATGTATGTATGTATGTATGTATGTATGTATGTATGTATGTATGTATGTATGTATGTATGTATGTATGTATGTATGTATGTATGTATGTATGTATGTATGTATGTATGTATGTATGTATGTATGTATGTATGTATGTATGTATGTATGTATGTATGTATGTATGTATGTATGTATGTATGTATGTAAGTTGCAAGATTAACTAATCACAAGAATGTTTTATTTCAGCACCAGAACTGAATTTGATAAAATTCCTTAAATGATATGGATCCTTCTTAATTCATTAAATGAGTGTTAAAATGAATTTTTAAAAACATTTTTCTTTTTGAAAACTAGTTGGTGTAAAACTTACTATCAGTATAATAATCATGTGCATATGCAATTCTAGTTAAAATCCATAAAAACTGAATTAGAAAGCATATTGACAGGCACTAGAATTCTTTTATTATATAAGACAGTGTAAGGAAATTAGGAGAAAAAAAAAAGAAGTTAAATATATAGAATAAATAACAGTATTTATGTACAATATATATTAAGACTTATACATACTGGGTGCTTAATACCTCCTACCAGTAAACAGAAAACTGCTGGTGCACATATCTCCAATCTGAAAATTTCATAAAGTGACCAATAACAGCAATTTATAGACACACACATAAACACACACAAACATATAGGCATACATGCATACATTTACACACAAACAGACAGACACACACATACATTTTCTTATCTATATAAAACATACGTATTTTTAAGAGCACGCTGATAACATATGTACACATTTCCATCTTTAAATCCATTTTTAGTGAGACAAGAATCTAGACAGTAGAAAAATATAGCATTACATTTGATATATAACCATAGGCGCCGAGTTCACGGGGGCAACAGGGGCAGTGACCCCCCCAGAAATTTATACTAATTATATATAATCACGGATTATTACGGAGGCGAATAGATACTCTCGCCCTAATGATAATCTGTGATAATATATTATTAGTATAAGTTTCCAGGGGGGCCACTGCCCCTGTTGCCCCCGTGAACTCGGCGCCTATGTATATAACCAATATATTATCCAAATATCATATACATACTTATATTGGTTAATATATTATTACTACTACATGGTACTACTATTTAACATTACATTACTTTTAACAAAATCCATCTGAGTACTCAACTTTTTTTCAACAAGAAAAACTCTTATCTTTAAGTACTCAGTAAAACAGTAATAAAAAAAGTCAAAACAACGTATCCATATTCTGATTCGAACAAAACTGAATCCATTCGTTTATTTTCTTTATCTTTTTGTTTGTTTTATTTCTTTCTAACAATTAGTGAAGTTTCCATAAGATTTTAAGATGGTTCAGTCGAAAAATGTGTTAGTCAGCATATTACTGACATGTCGGCAATTTGTTCTACCTAACAGGGGTAAACTTGAAAATATATAGTTAATTTTTGAAGTTTAGCTCTTGTCCAATATAAAAATATTTGCGAGGCCGACAAATTCAACAATTTTAGTCTCAATATGCTCAAATTAACTTTCTCTTCTGATTGTAAATCTCCGGACCAAATTTATTTTATATTCGATAACTTTGGCTCCGTTTTACTTAATAACATATTTTGGTTCAATTTCTAAAGTTTTCGATGGATTCTTGAGTTGAGAGATGTGAAAGCTGTTCAACCCTATTGATATTGTAGGAAACAGCCTATGAAACTAAATTTTGTTTACCTAAATCAAAAGTTTTTTTTTATTAAATGAGAAAATTCTTTTTATCAAATACATATTTTGTACATATTAATGTTTTCCCGCCCATCATGCTCACTTAATACAGCAGATTATTAAATGTCAAAAATAAACAAAGCCATTACATTTCACAGCAATTCTTAAAAAACTGCCTATAAAGGTGACTGTCGCCAAGACGAGATTTCAGATTAATTTTTCTGAAGCATTTACCGTAAAACGTTTTATTTAAAAAAATTGATTTTTAAAAAGAACTATTAGGATATGAATTCTTCTCGTATAATTTACAGTTTAACTTAAATATAAGAAGCCATTGTATACAAGTTCTAATCATCAAATTCTGTTTACGGGTGCACTTTTTTTTATTTTTTTGTAATTCCCCACAACCTAATTACAGTTTATACAGCGAGTAAGCAAAGGCTTAACTTCATAGACTTATTTGACCAAGTTATCAGACATTCTTTAAATGATTCAGTGGTTAATCTTAAGACTCGCCTGCGGTTGCTTCTTACGACCATTTAATCGAAAAGATTCGTTTCATAAAAACCATCAGTCTAATATTTATAACAAATTCTAAATTTAGCATTCTTCCAATGCCAAATTATGTTAATATTTTTTTTAATAATACAAATGTTATATTAATAATAATCATTTTTTTACTTTCTTAATTACTGATAAATCATTTACACATTAATTTCTATCGGGGATAAATCGTAAATGTCATATTGATAGTTTTTATAAGACGGGCCCTGTTCATTAGGCACCGCAGTTTGGTTATTCGATTATTATGATTTGTAAAGATTAAATAAAAATTTACGTATAAATCATTTGAAATAACTCTAATTTAAAACAATTTGTATATTTAGACATACAAATTTACAGGATATTAGAAAATATTGCGCAGAGTTGCTGTTTGATTAAAAGCGATTTAATTCGATTTTAACAAATTTAAATAACAATTTTACAAACAAATGTAAACATGGCCACACCGAAAACCTAGCAGTGTTTTAAACGCATAAAGAGTTCTATTTTAATGAACTTCAGAAAATTAGATTTTAATTAACTTATAGAAAAAAATTTATTTTAATCGTTAACATTCGTGAAAAATCGAATAACCAAACTGCGATATGCGCTAAGGTTTTAACCATATTAGAGACAGAAAAACCGTATACAACATTATTTAAACCGTAACGATCGCGGCAATCAGCATTCAATCGATTATGCTTATTACTTATTTCTGACAGTTATCACATAAGGTAAAAAAAAACCATGTCAGCATAAATAAATCGTTTCTACTTGCTGACAGTCCAATATTAGGAGTACCCGTAAGTAATCAGTTATTTAAGTGGCAACCAAAAAAAAGAATTTAATTACATTTGAAGACACCACGGGAAGAAACGGCAGGGTCACATTTTTTCATTTTGAGATAAATCATTATTAAACTTTTAAACCTTTATAAGTTTCGAAGTTTTAGGAAAATTTAGAAAAACTTTAAATATGCATCAAATCATTTATTTGATTTGAATTCAAATACAAAATATGCTATTATGGTTAGTAAAGCTAGAAAGTATAAAAAGTCGAAACTTTCAAAATGTGACCCTGCCGTTTCTTCCCGTGGAGTCTTCATTTAATTTCATTTTTAATCAATTATTCCATCGTTATCAATGACCATTTGCCATCTTGTTGGTAGAGTTTCAATTCACTGTTTATAAAATTTAGTTTCTTTTAAAGAAAAGTATTCTTCTAGGTTCGATCATCGACATTTTTAATATTTTTATTCTTTAGGTAATGTTCCACGGAACGGAATAAATGAAAATCGAATGGTGCTATGTCTGGAGAAAATGGAGGATGTGGTAAAACCTCCCAGTTTAGCTGCCTTACTTTTTCTTGGGTTAATTTTGCAGCGTGCGGCCGGGCGTTATCATGTTGCAATATTAATCCTTTTAGGTTGACCAAACCTGGTCGTTTTACCAACAATTGGTTGTGCAATCTATCCAATTGTTGGCAATTCAGCCGTAATTGTTTCTCTTGGTTTCAATAGTTCAAAATGGATTATGCCTCCACAGTCTCACTAAACGCACAGTAACACTTTCTTTAAAGTAAGGGATGGTTTAGAGGTGGGTATACCTCGTTGATTCGGAGAATGCCATTGTTTGGTGCGCTTTTTGGTGCGGTACAAGACCCATTTCTCGTCACCAGTAACAATCCTTCGTAAAAACGGCTTACTTCTTTCTCTGCACAAAAGATGTGCAAATTGTACGCCGATGATCTTTATTTATCTCAGACAATAGTGTGGGACCCATATACCCTCCCTGTAAACCTTCCCGATTTCTTGAATTATTAACCGAGTAGTTTGAAGAGTGTTTGCTATATCCTGGATACTCAGTTTGGGATTCGTTTCCACAACATTTTTAAAACGTCATTATTAAAACTTATTGGACGCCCACCTCGATCGCCATCAGGCAAGTCAAGATTACTATTTAAAAATTTTTTAAATCAATATTGGCACTTATTGACCTTCAATACGTCTCCATACACATCACAAATTTTTGTTGTTGTAACTGTTGCACTGACACCTGATCAAAAATGAGACGTAAATATTCTTCAGTTGGTTGATTGTCCGCTATTTTACACCAGAGTAATAAAAACGTTTAAATTCACTTTAGTCATTAAATTCAAGGTCACAGATATTAAATTGCGCAATAAAACACATCTCTTTGCATTCACGCTCTGAGCTAACCTGAAGCATACTTCACACTAAAAGTAGTTGATTACTTATGGTTCCCCTAATAGTAATAGACTCTTCGTCATTGATTTCTGTAAATTAATTGGTCACTAGAAATAACCAGAAGCGAACGTTAACGACAGATGTTGGCCGCTCCTTCACGCGCAATTTATTAGATAATTATTCACACAGTTCGTTAACGGACGTTGTCATTATTTGGTGGCAGTTTCATCGGTGGTAGCTTTTTTACTACAATAAATGTTAGTGACCTTTGTGTCCCTATTGCCATTTTAATTTGATTAACCGCCTTGAAATCTATAAAAATCTAACCCGCCTACAGATACTGTTAAAAAAAAAAGAGAAGAAAAAGGGGATTTTAGTACAAAAATAGCTGCTTTTCTTTAAGTTATATTGGAACTTAGCAACAGTCTGACAAAGCAATTAGCAGTGATGCTATATTATAATACTGATTGATTAAAAGAATTTAAGAGGAAAAATAAGAATTAAAAACAATTTTAAAAAATCTGCTGATAAATGTCACAAAAAATCAAATTGTCAAAAGTCAAAGACTTGATTTTAGACGGTAGATGCTAAAAAAATGATGAGTTCACACTAGTTGAAGAAGATGCAGCGCAAAAGATATTGTTGTACCATACAATGTAAATAAAAAGATGTAACCAAAGCTTCCCCACATACGTTTTGCTGGTACTGAAATACAAGAAAAATTAACGTAAGATTACAATCTAGAAGTTATCCACTTCGGAGAAAAATTTCCGACACTAGATATAATGTATATCGGGTCCAGAATTTCTTATCCGAAGTTGGCTTTCGAAAGGATATAAAATGCAGCATGTTTTGCAGAAAGTCATCCTAGAAAAATAAGCAAGCACAAAACTTGCCATTGTTTTAAACTTGATTACGTCATATTGCACACGGAAATAGTTTAAATGCATAATATTTGGAGGTAATTTACATTTTACTAAATGAAGAATTAAAACCTTAAATTAGTGAAGTGAAGAAATAAATCTCTTCTTAAGGACGCAATAATAACCTTACAGTATAGCTTATTTTAACAAGTATGTTATTAAAAATATCTTTGTTAAATTACTTCGTTAAATATATTGGATTAAGGTAAGTATAGGTATTAAGGCCCACCTTTGTCGAATGCGCGGTAAAGAAATGCTGATTTTTTTTTTGCTGCCAGTGATAAAACCAGATAACTCTAATATTTTAATGTCGAAAAAAAGTTTCACAATTTATTTTTTCCCTAGCTTTTGATTAGTGGGCCTTATTACCCGCCGGGCCTTAATACCCATACTTACCTTATATAAAGATGTTATTAACAGATTAACAAAAAAAAAACAATTTCTGGAAATGTATTTAAAATATAAGGTATTTAAAATAGCTCTAGTTTAAAATGTGTATATTTAGACATACAAATTGACAGGATTTCAGAAAAAAATTGCGATACCTTGCAAACCTTATGCTATCTTGCTTCAAGACATTACGCAGAGTTGCTATTCGTTTAGAACCGATTTAATTCGATTTCAAAAAATTTTAAATAACAATTTTACATACAAATGTAAACATGCCACACCGAAAACCTGGCAGTTTTCTAAACGCATAAAGAGTTCTATTTTAATGAACTTCAGAAAATTAGATTTATTTTAAATGACTTATACAAAAATTTTTAAAAAATATTTCGTCAGTTGACAAAACTCATGTACAGTTTTATGGGAAATTGACTTTTATACACTGTGATGCCCAAATATTAACAACATATTGCAAGAAAAAGTCACTAAGTGTGTAAATTAATCCGAAATAGTAGTACTTTATCTAGAGATATCACATTAATATCTCGATAAATGGAACTTTAATAAAGTAAACTAAAACTTGATTATCTCAAATTAGCTGCAGTGTCACTTAATGAGTTTTACTTGTCAATAGACGATTTATTAAGTCCTATGTCTAAAACATACACTGAGTATATACCTGGTTCACACATCTGCAAGGTTTTTTTTTCATCAATCGACAAACTTTTTTAAATTTTAATTTCAATTAAAACAAAACTTCAACAAAATTTTAAAACTAATTAGGCATTTAAATTATTTTAGGATGCAACAGCTTTTTAAAACATCAATAACCAAGCGTTTAAAATAAATTGCCTTAAAAGAGATATTTTTTAAAGACCTTTTTACAAGGAAAAAAAAAAAAGATTTTTTATTTTAGAATTACTTTTCCCAGATTTTTATTGGATGCTTAAAACTTATTATCTTTTTATCTTTAAATGCCACAACAAAACTTAACACAAACATCAGAGTGCAAACTCAGTACAAATAAAACTTAGAACATAGAAAAAGAGTTTAAAACTTCATACAAAACATTAGAGTAGATGTCATTTAAGTTAAATGTCAAAAATATTCTGATATTGGTATAAATGTCAAAGATATCCTGGAAATCTGTATAAATATCCTGGAACTCTGTATAATTGTCAAAATTATTTTAAAGATCAATATAAATGTCAAAAATATTTTTTACTATAAGTTAATGCATTAAAAAGAATTTTTGGTTTAAAAAGTGAAAAACACAACTTACTGCCGGTGTAATATCCCTGGGCATAAACTATTCTAGATATAATCCAAACCACTCCTGAGACTGCAGAAATGACCTAAGTACAAGTTTCAGAAAATACTTTTTTAAAAAAGAAGAAATTTTTATTCAAGTATTAGTTTCACATTTAATTCATTCACGATCAATATGTAATATCTAAAACTTAATCAAAGTTACCGGGTGCTGAATTCCTCCAATAAGCAAGCAAAGGATAGTTGATGTATAAACTTCAAGTCTGAAAACACAAATTTTTAAACTTTCATAAGCTAAAAACAGATTATTTTACAAAATTTTTAATCTATTTACTATTTTTAACTGAAAATGAAAAATAATTCTGAAAACAAACAACAGAAGGACAACAACAAACATTACGTGTTTTGATGAACTCTTTGGTGGCAATTAAAAATTTTGCCCTCTTTAGTATCATCTTTGGCATACAAGGTTGGATACTAAGAAAAAAACAGACCTCTGCTTAATTGAACTGTTAAAGACTGTTAGATTAAATAATGGTAGAGAGCCATATTTATCAATAGCACAATGGTTATCATATAAATTCACAGCTAATATATATCAGTAGTGTAACTAAAAACTTTAATATTACAGATGAGTTTTTGACATGAACCCAAATAAATTTTTGTAAATCTATTACATTTACATTTGCGAAGTATACAATTAACTTATCAGTTTTGTAAATCACAATTACCTTTAAGGATATAATAGTCAACCTAGAGATGGGAATCGAACCCTTTTTTTAAAGTTCGGGTTCGGTTTGGTTCGATTATATCTAATGTTTGAGTTTGGTTCGGTTCGGTCTTAAGCTTAGCTCGGGTTCGGTTCGGTTCGGTATCAACACAACTGTTTTTTTATTAGTTACAAAGCTTTACATTCACAATGATAAAACACAAATAAATTAAAGTTGTATTAAGTAGTTAAATCATTGCAAATAATTTGAAATAATTTGCAATGCTTTTATACTGCAAGTTCAAAAGTTCAAAAAACAATGCAGTTGCTAATAGCTGCAGTTAAAGTGCACAAAACATTAAAGCAGTAACTTTCTGAACACAGATAATGGTAGCTTAAGTAGCCTACTGTCAAAAGTTTAGCTTAGTCTTTAAAGAAATAATAACTTATGGTTTAAATAATTTTGATTTAAACAAATTATTTAGAAAAAAATTTAAAAAATAAAATATATTTTAAAAGTAATTATTACTTACTAAAATTACTAACTCATTTTCTCCCAACACTTAAAATGAGAGATAGAACAAAATAATTCTAAATTCGCGGTATGTTACACATTAGGTTATGTGTTATGTTTTGTATTATGTTATGCATTGTAGTGATGTGCAAATTGCAAAATTTTCACATTTTCAAACGAATTTGGCTTGGTTAGGGTAAGGACAGTTGGTTTAATTTGGTTCGTTCCCAACAGTTTTAAAGTTCGGGTTCAGTTCGGTTTGGTAACAAGTAAAGTTCGGGTTCGGTTCGGTTCTGTCATAAATAAGGTTCTAGTTCGGTTCATTCGGTTCGGGTTCGGTTCTTTTCCCATCTCTAAGTCAACCCCTTGAATTTGAGAATTTGAACTTGTTTTTATATTTTTTTGAAAATGCTTTTATAGTTTTATTTAAAAGGAAAATTTATTTTGAGAAAGTTGTGTTTCAGCAATTTTGATTCAGCAACTGATTTCCAAGTTTATAATTATCAAACTAAAAAAATTTAGGTAAAAGACAAGCAGAAGAGGCAATAGAGAAGAAAAAAAAAAATTGTCTTTTTTCAATAACCAAAAAATTGTTAACTCATACTTAAAATTTTTTCACAATGTAAAATAAAAAATATAAATGTAAAAATAATTTAAAGTTAACTCAGGTATAATTATTATACAGGAGATTTTTCGTAAAAAAATTTTTTGTTATAAGAGTAAGTGAGAGTTTAGATAAGTGAGACAATTTTAATGAATACTTTCAATGATCCAATTATTTTTCAACTGAAAATTATTTCAATTTAAGTGCAGTGTAATTTCAGTAATAGCTTGTATGTATGGTTTAAGTAATTTTTACCAGATACAAGACCAAACTAAGTCAGCTACTTCGTTTAGAATTTAAAAATAAATAATTTTTTTCAAAAGAATTTTTAACTAATACTATAATTTGTTTGGATTGTTAGCATGGTTCAAAGTGATTTACTAGTGAGCGTTCAATATTTCTCATATCTGGTCTTTCAAAATATTTCTCTTCATATGTATAAAATTGTTATTAAATCAAAAGTTGCCAAGCAACCATTTAAAAATCTCATTAAAAACAAAAAAAAAAAAACAAAAACCATTCCACAAAAACAATTTAAAAAACAAAAATCATACCTCAAAAATATTTTTAAAATAGAAAGAATGATTTCTTTCCATTGTTTAGATTTTGGCATTTTATTGCTTTCATGGACTACCAAATATCACAAAACATGTTAACATTAGTTGTTTTGGTTTCTGATAGTAAAAGAAACCAGAGAAGATTTATGAGAGAAAAGCATTATATTAGTTTGTAATATGCCACAAGTTTAATTACTTTTTGAATATATTTGTTTCAATGTGATTTTTTTTTTTTTTTTTCAATGATGAGAACAAAGAAATATAATGCACCAGCAAATTTCAGCTTTTGTAAAAACTAATAAATGCAGAACATTTTTTATTATAGTTAGGCTACAATGATAATTCTTTTTTAAAACTACTACTACTACAAAAAAAAAAAAAAAAAAAAACTGCACCAGATACAAGCATTCGGCAAGTTGGTGTAAATAAATCAGTGTATAAATCAGTTAGCTGACCAAAATAATCCTAGGAAATATCCAAAGAAAAAGTGTAATAATTTTTATTTTTGATGAAATTTTATTCAGAGTAGTAGATTCAGAGTAGAGTTTTTAAAAGCCACGTATTATTCACTTTTTTGGATATAGAAAACACATTGGATATAGAAAACCCTAAAATTTCATCATTATCTCTTAAATAACTTTTTGGCTAAATCCAGTAACTACAGCATTTACTATACTTGAAAAAACGTATAATATACAATACGTCTGATTTAATATCAAATACCACGTAAATTTGAAAACCTTTTAGTATTATTTACGATTAGACTTAGAAATTAAAATTTGGGGCATTACCTGGACGTTGTACTTTTTTCTCGCATTAACAACTTTAATCGTGAAGTACGTTAGCATAACAATGCTCAAGAAAAATGTAAGAACAACATAACCATATTCTTTTGGTAGAGTAATGGTAATATCAGCCATACTTGGTTAATTTTAAGACGAGCTCCCTGTGTAGTTCCGAAACAGTATTTAGATAGCTCACGGAATAAACTCGTGAGTTTTATTTATTCATTTTAGCTTCGTCACCCTGATCATAAAAAGATTAAAATATTCGCCAATTATAAATGAGTTTTAAAGCCGAAGTTCCATTTTCCGATTGGATATCTTTTTTTACGCCTTTAGTCGACCGAGTTTTATTTAATCAGATTTTTTAAAAAGAATTACGGAGCAAACTTTTTTCAAGGAAGAGTATCATGCATCTTTTTTTGAAAAAATATTTTATGGGACTAAAGACCATTTTCAATTCCCTTATATTTTTACATGTAAAATATTTAATTACATGGGTTATGAAACTTTTTCTGGATAATTTTTAAAAAACTAACTTCTTCTCCAAAGTTTTCTTTAATAATGCTCTTGAATATTGATTTTATTTAAATACCACATTTTTGAACCTCTGCATTTATAAAACCCTCATACAGATGTCAGAAAAAAAAAACCTATTGATAAAAGAAGTTTAAAGCAACAGCAAATATATATAAAAAAAATAACTTAATTGGTTTCAAACATCTTTCCAAATTAAAAACTTTTTTGTGAAGATAAATTTTGTCAGGTTTCGTCAAAAGGAGTCCAAAAATCATTATCGTGATCCGGATTTTTGAATATGTGAAATATAGGGTCGTGATCCGGCTCAAGATTAAAGAAGACAGTGTGCAATTCAGCTCACCAGTTTCTTGAACCGCAATTTTGTAAAAGCCTGCTTATTAGTATAAACAAATTCAATTTGAAAATTTCTTGAAAATATTTCTTATTTTTGGGTTTATTCTTAAATTGTGCTGCTCAGCACTAAATATTTGACTTGCTTAATGCAATAACTAGTATTCACTTTATCGTAAACTTTTCTATTTGGTCTGTTTTCTTTATTGTCCTCTGGTGGTCTGAATTAAAAATGCAAAATGCAAGATTAGCTTTTTTTTACCAGTCGAAAAATCGTGATGAACTTAACACTTGAAAAATGGGTTTATTTTAGAACTAGAGCTGCTGGCTGGAGCTGAAAAGGTCAAGCTTTTTGGGAGAACTGCAGAGTTCGAAGCTCGATCTTCTCGCTTAAAAGGAAAGGAAGAAATTATTTTCCAATTTTTTTTATGTAAAAGCTTCGAACTCGGCAAATCTTCCAAAAAAACTCGATTTTTTCGGCTTGAACGAAGCTAGCAACTCTATTTAAAACACAATACCAACCTGTAAAAATGTGTTACAGTGTTATAACGTTTAGATGCCTGAAGTTTTTTTTTTTCGTCTACTTTTCTCTTTTTGCGTCCTATTTGAAACGTTTTAGATATTTGAAGACGAGAAAAGTTATTTACATTGCTATTTATATCAAATTGAAGTTTTATGCGAAAATCAAACAGTTAACTCGAATTAAAGTATGTTTTCTAAGTGTAAAAAAGGTTGAAGAATAAATCCGTTTTATAGTTTTAAATAAAGAATTTTAAATAGAATGACTCAGTTACAGGGTACATGCAAAGTAAAACTTAAAAAAAAAACATTTTACTGTAAAGCCCTTACTTACAAAACTGGTGTCAAATATACTCAACGACCCCCACGCGGTATGCTATTGTTATAAAAGTAGAGAACTACAGAACTTTTTTGACAAACTTCGCTCATGAAAAATAGCATCGCGAGCTTTTCATTTGTTTAGCTTTATGTGAACTTTAAAAAAACGTCATTTACACGTTTAGGTGTTATTATTCATTTCGTTGTATTTTATTATTGCTTGATACCTAAAAATAAAAACTAAATAATTTTCTTTTATAGAAGCTCTTTTTTTATTTAAATCTGATACCAAGATACTTATATTACAGAACTTATACTAAAAGAAATACCATAAATATTCTTTCAATCTTCTATACTTTTGATGTAAAGAATCTTGATTTGAATTTCACATTATTTATTTATTGCATAATATTTTTAATCCTTGTCTTTTAGAAACGAAAATTTTTCTTTATGAATTTTAAGATTCCTTCTAAACTCTCTAATTTTTTCCAATATTACACTTTTCTCAACAATTTTGTGACAATTTTTGATGATTACATAAAAGTTCTTTTCTGTCTTATAAGTTTTGAAATAAATGGCGCGCAGTATTAATTTACACTTAGTCGGGGTTGTTTCTTTGTTATCTCTAGTTCAAAAATTAAGGGCGATCGGATAAAGAGCGTACTCCTGAGTTCATTTTTAAAGTTGAATCTCAATTCCAAAGCTTCCACTTCCAATAAACGACGAGCGAGCGAAATTTTAAAGATTTCCTTTCCTCAGGGCTGTTGGAAATTGGGAACAGAGGCCGCATTCCTTCGCTCTCCTTTCCTTTGTGATTTTTAGCAATTTTAATGAATCCTTTTTCATTTTGATCAAAGAGGAATTTTTGTCAGCAAAAGTTTACAGTTTCAAAAAAAATATTCTTTCAAATCGCAAACTTCAAACTTTAATTGTTCCCTACTCTTTAGTATTCTTTTTATTTCAAATCTTAAGAACGTCTTGGTGGTACTTTTAAGTGCATTTTTTTTTTGTGGAAGAAAAAGTGAAGTTGAAATGCTTTTTAAATCATTCAATTAATGATGAACTTGATAATTTAACTAAAAATAGAGTTGACTTAAAAAGGAACGATTGATTTTATAGTGAATAGTTAGATAGCTACCAAAAGAGATTTTTGACTTTGAATTTTTTTTTAACTATGAGTTCCAGCACTAAGAGAAAGAGCATCTTTTTCAAATGTGATTTTAACATTTGAAAATCATCTGTTGCTATCAAAAACTATTACCTGCTTTCCAGATTTGAAGATGAAAAACAAACAAATATAAAACTTTCAAAGAAGCCGTTTAAAAAAAAAATTCTAAAAAATTGTACGTTTTAAATTTACTATACAAATTTCCTTCTAAAAAACAAAAAAACACAAACGCCATTTATTAATAAGACAAATATAAAGCGTTAAAATACGGCATAAAAAATTAACACGTATAAAACAAATACTGCCGTTAGTAATTAAGATTCATTAAAAAACGAATATAAAATGGCAGAAAAACGCTTCGTTTAGTATCATTGAGCACTTCGAAAGAACTTCTCAAAATGCAAACTAAAGTTGCCTTTATTTTGTTGTTGGTGTGTATAGCAGCAGTAGGCTATACAAACGGCCTTGTCGCAGGAGGAAACAACATGTATGGAGACTATGCTGCATCGCTTAAGAACAAGGTAGGTATTCTTCATTCAAAATGTATTCACGAGTTGGTAATGCAAAAAAAAAAAAAAAAATCAAAGTAAAAAAAAACAACAAATTTTAGGAGAATTTTTATTAGTACAAGGTATTTTGTTTTAATATATTGAACTCACGATGAAAAAGATTTTTTTGTTTTAATTTAGCGAATTTACGATGAAAAAGGGTTTGATATTTGCAAGCTGTGCGAAGAAAAACGAGCGTACGAAAGAAACAAAAAAGATCTTGCGAATCTAGAAGAAGAAATCTTGTAAAGATGTAAAAAGCAAAATAAAAATGCAGCTTCTTGATTTACGCATTTTGTATTCTTTTCGTTACAAACAAACGGTTTGCAAAACGTTATCGCTGCTCTGCGATAAAAAGCTCGTATGGTGTACCCTCTTGCATTTCGTTTGACATTGCCTCACTTTTGTTAATGCTAGTTTTTTCTAGTGTAAGAAAAGTGTATAAGGACCACGAAAATAATATGCTTAAAACAAATTTTCAAACAAAAGCCATTTTGTAAACAAATAACAAATTTTCCATTGATATTTATGATATTCGCTGAACTGAAGACAAAACAATTCCATCTATAAGAGCTTCTTAAAGTAAAACAGACGTCTTTAAAAAAGTAAAGCGGCAGAAACCCCCTTCCACATAAAGCATAAAATACAAACAAAAGTATAAAAGAAAAATCATTTTCTTAATAATCCTTTCAATGCTATTAACTAAAATTCCCAAAAATCGATTATGGAAATTCGTAATTCTATCAAACTGTCTTACGGGTTTACGCTAATGCTCAAATGGCTTCTTTAAAATACTTTTTTTTCTTTGGTGCTTTTTTTTGTTATTAGCATCCACCCCAAGTAAGTCTTGACACGTGATCAGTCTTGCGGAGAGTTGCTTTGATAAAGCCTAAGAATTGTAATTCAGAAACCCCTCGAATGAAACGAGCGCTACAACTCAGTTAAAGAAACTTTTAAAAAATGTTAGCAGATTTTAGATTTTTTTTTTTTAACAAAAAAAAAAGCTCTACACAAGAAAGGATACTGAAGTTGTTCCTCGAGTTTTTTTTTCGCAGCAGATTTCTTCTTTTTGGTATCAACTAACGACGGATCGATCACAGTAATAAACGCCTATATCATCAACGAAAATAACATCAATAAACTAATAAAATTGCATCGTAAAATAGTAGCAACCGTAGCAATATTAAACAGTTAAAGACCGTAACCGTCATTTTTTAAAAATTAGCTTTATTTTAAAACATGAACTTATGCATGCCACAACTAAAAAATGTCTTTACCTGCAACCAATCGTAAAGGTTTATAAGTTTGCCACATTCCAGGTGAAGCTTATAAAGAATGCAAATATCAGGATGGGATGGTTTTATACAACTTTCAGTTTCTTCGCAACATTTGCACTAAAAATCGAAATCAACAATTACAAAGCATGTTTACTACTAAAACGACTATAAAAAAAAAAGCTTTTTTATTTTCAGAGCTGAAAAAATCCTGAAGCTGAGACCTGAAGATAAAAGTTTGGTGTAGCGAGTGCTTTCTGTATTGCAAGTCGTGGAGTACCATTTAAGCGCTATGCAAAAAAAAAAAAAACATTAAAATATCCGATATATGATTTTTTGTTTTTTTAAGTAGAGGTTGCATAAATGGTGTAAATATAGCTCTCACTCGTTTCACAGTCTGGTAGTCGTTGTAGTAAAATACTTCATGAAAAGGTAGCTCAAGAGGAGAAGTGAGATTTTTTCTTAAAAAAAAAAAAAAAAACAGACTATAATTATAACAAAGACTTACTCCCAGCAATCATCGTTTTGTACAAAATTTTTAGAAAATTTATAATTTAATTATATATAAATTACAATATAATTTATAAAAATTTATACAAAAAATAACATGAACAATGATCAACTTTTTTTAAAAAAAAATCTTGGCGAAGAGGTTCTCATTTTTAAAAATGGTGTAAAGAATAATTTACTTGAATATCGCATCCATGGCAACAATAATGTCGTTGCGTAACTTTTCATAAGGCGTTTCTTTTCGTTTATCTTTTACAGCTAACTTCATTTTCTTAAATAAAGTGATTAAAAAAAAATTTTACGTCAGTCCAACCAAAATTAATTTGTTGTATCTGTATATTATGACCAAAAAATAACAACAAAGATTTATTTGCAGCAGAAATCAAATCAAATTATTTCAATCAAAATTTATTACTTAAGGTAAGCTTAAGGGATAGATTTGTTTCTCATTTCTGATGTAGTTCTTCTATTAATTCGGTCGCTCCATCAAAAATACTACTAACTGGTATATTTAGAGTGGATTTGTCAAAACTTAAATACATCGTAAAGAAATTCGAAGCTCCAGAGCAATTTAACTCAATTTAAAATGCATTCATCACTATTTAATAAATTCTTCTTTGAAAACGATTTTTTCCTGCAAGATGAAAAAAAGCATGTTGTATTCTAAGTGCCATCTTCAATTTAGGAACAAAAAAAGTAATAAGTTAAAGCATCTATAGTCCTTAAATTCATTTGCCATTGTGAGATTGTAAGTCACGCCGTTGTATCATTGATTTAACATTTTCTTTAAAAAAGCTTCTCAAAAAAATGCTTAAAATCATCTTTTTTTAGCGATTTTCAACAACTTCAGTTTCTGGCTAGTAAGACTGTTTCAATCTACCATAAAGCTTTACTACATAGTCTATAAATTATTAAGAATTTAATTTCAGCCGATGTACTCTGGTAGATCAAAACCTGATCCACCAGAGTAAATTGGCTGAAAACATATTGATCATAGAATTTTGTATATTGATAACAACTCCATATAACCGTTTAGTATTCAAGGCAGATGTGATCATTTTCCATGCAGCTCTTCAAGCATACTACTTTTTTTTTTTATAGATTCTGCTTCCGTAACAGTTGACTCACTTTTTACATCTGTTAATAATGTATCATCTTCAGGAATGACATGATATTTATCTACTTTGGTTTAGTTTGAGAAACAGTTGGTTTTCACACTTTCTTTGAGGTCTTTTCAATTTAGGATTACAGAGCAGCTTTTTTGGTTATATACCCAACTTTGCTCAATTATCAAATTATCAAATTATTTGCCTTAGTGACACAGCTTTTATGTGTTCGTCTTTTTTTGTGGAGTGTAAACGCAAAGAGTTTTTCATATATATGGTTTCCATGATTTCAGATTTTTATAATAATTTCATGTTCTTATAATAAGCCAAAGTAAAATAAAACTATTTTATTACAAATCCTGATGATAGAACAAAATTTTTAATTCATTTTATAATACTAATGATAGAATGAGAGGTTAACACTAAGCACTGAATTAAAATTCAATTTTGACTGAGTTAAAACGGTTTTTAAAAAGCAATCAAGTAATCTTTTAAGACTGTGATGAATTAAAAAATCAAGCATTAAAAATTGTTTTTATTCGGTCAATAATTTAAAGAATAATCGATTTTTTATACATTTTATTGCAATTTGCATTATAGTAAAAAAGAAATTATTCACGTTGACAATAATGTGTGCTAAAGTAAATGTTTTTCAACTAATGAAGAATGATCATTTTTTAAATTCCATTTTCATGACATAGCTTGCAACTTGTTTTTCCATCTGAAAAATCAACAATGATAAGATTATCAAAGTCTAAAAAATAATACTTCATCAGATGGTCCAAGAAAAAAAGTAATAGATTTGAAATAAACTTCCTCTGGCCACATTCGTAAAATAAAATCCATGTCAAGAACAACATTTTTTTCCCGCTAAAGAAGTTAAGAGATTCTATTCAAATTTAAAAAAGTCATTTCTTGCCAGCATTTCTTTGTAAAATAATTCCAGCCGAAAGAAGGCATTTATTCTTTAGATGTATGCATCAACAGAGAAACTGAAACTTTAAAACTGAAGCATTAAAAATTTACTATTCTTATGCATACTTTTGAACAGGCCTTTTTATTAAACCGTTTTGTACATCAGACCAAAAATTAAAGGAATAATTGGTTTTTAAATATAAGACTGTTAAAAGCCGAATAAAAGAAAGCAAAAGTTATTTAAACTCGGCTACAAAATGCTCATTTTTCATAATTTCAAGCTTCTGACCATTATGTTTGTCACTTCCAATGAACAAATAAAAACCGGTTTTAATTGTCTTGAGCGGTTTTTTCAACTCTATTGCACGGTTGTTCAGAGCTCAGTTAACACATTAAAAGATATTCTTAATCGTAAATATATAAAAACTATAATCTATAAAATAATTAAAAATTTTTTTTTTTGAAAATTTTCTAAAACATTTGAAAATGTTTTGGGAATGTGATAAAAAGGTGGGGGAGGGGCAAGTTTTTTTTAGGATCCATTTTTTTAACTGATGAGGTAATGAGAACATAAAAGATTATCTTTTTTTTTTTTTTTTTTTTTGTCATAACCCTAACTATTCATTCCTGTGTGGTGTAGTGTGGCAAGGTATTTACTATATAAAGTTTATGATAAATTACAAACAGGTGAACAATTACAGATAAAATCTGTAAAAATAAAAAAAAGTACTTCTTGAAGGTCATATCTACTTTTAAATATAGGTAATGGTCTGAGTTTCTCTTTGTCTGAAACTTTCTCTTCTTCTACTACTTCTTCTTTGTCAGCGTCTGAAATTAAAAAGTAAAAAACAAATTTGAAAATGAAAAATTGGGAACTTAAGGAAAAAAGTATTTGTTGAGAGACAATTACACATAAGACCTTTTTCAGAAACATGATGTAACAATAGAAAAAAATACAAAGAAAGTTTTTAAAATAACAAAACCCTACAAAAAAAAAAGTCAACAAAATCAATCATTAATATTTTGTTAGTAAGGCAAAATAGGGCATAACTTAAGTTATATATATATTTTTTACTAAAATCACCTTATAATTTAGAAATAAAAATAGGTAGCTATATATCTTGTAATTTACTCAGTGTAGATAAGCAGATATGGGTTTGGAGGGTCAAAACCCCCCCCCCCCCCTTCTATACCGATATTTGTGAACTAGAAAAAAGCTCTGTAACCATAACCATTACTTTTTAAGTCTAAAGACTTTTTGTTTTTGTAAAGCAGTGTAATGCTTATAAAAGTCCAAAGCAATTTTTGGCTGGTGAGTGTGAAAATTTATTACATTTTTGGGACATCCTAACTAATATTCTGTCATAAGGCAGTGGGATGCTTATCACAGTCAAAAATTTTAATGTAAAATAAAGATTTTACATTAAAAAAAAAAAAAAAAAAAACGAGTTAAAAATGACTTAAACACAAATAAATCAATGGAACACAATTTTTCTATGAAATGTTAATAATTTTATAATAATTTTATCTGAAAAACTAAGTAGTAAAAAAAAGTGTTTTGAGATCAGTTAACGGCTCAAGATAATTTATGAAGTCATCATTCCTGCGACAAATTTTTAATTATGCTCAATGTGACAAAAAAAATCACCTTTGTGTGTAATATATAAAAGTGACTTCAAAAGGTTTTTCAAAAGGACATTTGACTATGGTTTCAAAAACCTTTTATCTGGATTTGGAAAAGCAACAGCTGATGCTGTTTTCCAATAGTTATAATATGTAAATAAAAACCACACAATATATAAATCTGTTCATCATTGCCATGTGCTTTGACAGCAGACTTAGAGAAGTTTTTAAAATAGCCAATTAGTCATTATGTTCATTGACTGACATGCCCTATCATGTGATACTTGAATGTTTGCTTGATGATGCATTATCTGGACCTGAGATTCTTCGGTTCAAAAAAATCAAAGAAAGATGGTCTGTTGATTACAAGTTTCAAAAAATGCCTATTGTAGCAGCTTCACAAGTTATTCATTATTATTGAATTATCCACTCAAACAATCTGTGCTTATGTGATATTACTCCCTTAAATGAGTCAGTTATTCTATTGCTACACTGCATTGCACTACTAGCAAAGAAGTTGTTTTGTTTTTTTTATAGTAAAAAGCATTCTTTACAGTTATCCCATTTTCCCACACAGAAATCAACAAATTTGAAAAACAAATCAAAAAATTTAAAATTATTTAAAAAGTTCTTAACTTAGATTTATTAACTTAAAAAGAAATATATCTGAACCATTTGTTATGCAAATTTTTTGCATAACAAATAATAGAAGTTTTGTTTACCACTTCATTTTGCTTAAGAATTTTTTTCAATGATCAAATAAGAAAATAAAGAATGATATATTCTGGTATTGCCAAAAACTTATTGTTAGAATGAAAAATAATGGAAGATTTCTATAAAAAAAAAACCTCATAAAATAATAAATGTAAGATGTGATTACAACTATTTAACTCCAGTTTACTAATTTTCTAGGTATATTTTTGTATAAAGTAAATATCCAAACAATCCTTACTATCTAAATAATTGAAACGATCCACAAACTTTTTCAACATTAAACCATCATCCACTAACTGCTTGCAATTTCTTTAAAAAAACAATTCAAAGAGATAACAAAATCATTTTTTTTATCCATATAAAGATCTGCGACTTTACATTTTAAAGGTTTAAAGTCAAAGACATTATGGATTTTGTTTATATGTATTTTTATTTTAGTTTATTCAAAACTCAACAACCAAAAAAAAAAAAAAAAAAAAAATTTTTTTCTTTTTTCTGATTTCTAGATAATTAATTTTGTTATCATTTTTTTACTATTATTTATTTTGTTACTTTTCTTTATAACTTTTCTTTATTAAGATAGCAGGAGGATAAATAAAAATATTTTTTATCATTTGACATTAAAATTATCATGTTAACAAAAGAAAATGATCAATTAACTTTACCCCACATCTTCTAAAACAAGTACACATGCTTTCAATATAGGCAACAATTCATCACGTGAGAGCATTCTAAAAATAAACATGGTATGAAATTTTTTTTCTTCTTTACATTACCTGGATAAAGTCACTGAAGCTCCATAATAAAAAATACTGACCTCACTAATGCCATAGCATTTGTATAAACTTGATCTTTTGCAATATTTGGACTGATTGTGCAATATTCGTATGTGTCCCTCAACTAGAATATCATAATCAATCCAGAACAAAAAGGTGCTAATAGTTTTTTTGTACGAATTGAAACATTGGAACTAAAAAAACATACACATATTTCCTTTTAACAAATTTAGAAAAAAAATGAAAAATTTTTTTTCATACCCTTTTTCCTAGAGGTTCCCCTGGCAGTCTACATGTTACAATAAACAAACATTTGACTGAAGGAAAAAAGATTGCTTCGTGGTCTTTAATCTGCTCTATTAGTCGCAAACTTAAATTCTGAAAACAGACATTTGTTGAGTGATCAGAAATGTCAAACAGGCTCAAAAATATAAACATACAAAATAAATAACCATGTGACAGAAATTTATTGTACCTATTTATTTAAATCATTATCATAAACAAAATTTTGATTTGTTTATTTTTTATGCTTTTTAAATTTTATGGTCAAACTACAAAAATGTTTTTAAAATGCTATTTCACCTTTTGCACCTGTTTATGATCAAGAATCAACAGCCTGCTTATAAAAACTCTGAAATGTTATAGACTGATAAATCATTTAATGACAAACTGTTAGACATACAATCAATTCTTGTTTCTTGCTTAAGATGATCTTTTTTTCTTCTTCTCCTTTTTTTTCTATAAAACTTAAAAAAAAAAAGATTTAGTTTAAACCACAACAAACACATTTTTTCAAGTTAAAAAAAAGTTATTTAAAAACATTACTTTTTAAAAGATTCAATGTTTTGTAGACTTGCAATCTGCAAAGGTGTTATACTGTTGAGGTATTTCTTTTGCTCGCTTCTTTCCATCATACAAAGCACACTGAACTGATTTCTGTAAAAATGCTCCATAACTGAAAACTGTAATTGTAAAAACAAAACATAGAAAACAATTGAGAAAACTCATAAAGATAAATAAACGAAAAACAACAACAGCTAAAAAACAACAGATCTAAAACAAACAGAATTAATCTACCTGAAGACCTTTAACAAAGTTTTTCAGCAAGAAATCGTGGTACAAAAAGGTTTCAAATAATAAACGAAAGACACGAGGCCCAAGTTTAAATGGAGCATTACAACTCAAAAGTACCTAAAGTAGAATGTAAAATAATTGTCATTGTTTATAATTATAACTATATTTATTACTTAATAATTTTAAATTTACAAAACTTAAATTTTGTAAAATCTTAAATTCAAATTTTAGTTGCTTTAAAGATTAGAAATAAAAGTTAAAAAAAAACAAAACAGCAACAAAAAAAAAAAAAAACACCTTCTCAATGACTTCAGTTAAACATACAAGCGATGGTTGCGATTGAAACTTTTCAACAGACAATCGAGATGACACAAAATGAGGTAAAGACTTATGCATAGAAGAAACAGTGGTAGCAATCCCAAAAAGTAAAACAATAGGAAGATCTGTAACATGCTCACTAAAAAAATATATTTATATTGATATAACACATAAATGTAAATAATAAAAATTGGAATACAAAATATTAAACAACAAATATAAAAATACCTCAAAAATTGTTTGTCAAACAACTAATATCCTCACTACCCCATTATTAAATATTTTAGATTAGAAATATATTAAAAATATGTTAGGTTGAAGATATGAATGAGGTTTAGGACAAAAAAACTCCATGTTTGCTTAACTTTAAGTACATAAAGCTAAACTAAGCATTGGAAATTATTTTTCTCCTACTTCTTGCTCTTATTATGAAAAAATAATTTTTCAACGTTTTCGTGCCTTTTTCAATTCGATTTTAGGGGTTGCTAAAGGCATCAGACACAGTTTTTGTATACTAGATCTTATCCTTTCGTTGAAACAGAAGATCCAATGTATATGAAAGCTTCTGATGGGGGAGATCTCATTTCCAAATGTGTTGGTTTCTCAAGCTCTTGTATTTCATCATTGGTATTAGCTTGATCACCTTTTTATGCGCATTAAAATCTATTTCAGGCATTTTTTTAAATTCATTTTGCAGACTTTCCTATGTTAGCAACTTCTCGATATGCCATCATAGGAAAGAGTCACCATATTTATTAAAACAAGCTGTGTCTACCTTATTTTACACATAGCATTAAAATAAGTATTCTAATAAATGTACAAAGCCTGCAGGTGAAATGCATGAAAATTTCATTTCTGATTGGTATAAAAATGTTAAAAAAAAAAAAACTTTTATGTTATATTTTTATTTTTACTCTTATTATGTTAACTTTCCATTATTGTAAACAATTGCAATTTTTTTTTTGTAAAAATTAATATTAAAAAAAAATTTTCAAATATAAGTTTTTTTTTTAGTTTTTTAATTTTTGTCGAAATATATAAAAATGGATTGAAAAATTAAACTTATCCATAGAATGAGTTGTGTAAGCTGAGGTCTGCAAATAAATCAAATCTCTTATTGAAATCAAATCTCTTATTGAAATCAAATCTCTTATTGAAATCAAATCTCTTATTGAAAACAAATCTCTTATTGAAAACAAATCTCTTATTGAAAACAAATCTCTTATTGAAAAGTATTGACATTCTTACTTTTAGATCTGAAAATAAATACCAATAAAAAACTTCACTATTCTGCAGTTATATGAACAAAACAAAATTTCAATACATTCTCTTTATTGGAATTGTTGATTTGGATTGGAAATGTTACAATTATAAGCTTTTGAAAGTTATATGGGAACATTACACTTAAACTCCAGAAACAAGATACACATTGGTTATAGTGTATTAGACAACAATTTGAAAAAATAGTTAAAAGAATTTTAAAAATTTGATAACTTTTGTGTTTTCCTTATAGGTAAGAATCATCGACCCATCAACCTGTCAGTTACCTGCCATCCCATCTTTCATGCAATTATGCACTATACTTTAAGAAGGCAATAGATAGCCTACCTACAAATCAAAATGAAATCTTGTATCATTGTAGACAAAAAACTTTCAAAATCTTCTATAATAAACACCAACAAATTACCTAAAGAGAGATACATCAAAAAATTTTAAAATGCTAAAAAAAATTTCCTTTTAACATATTATATATAATGCATGTATTTCATACATATATTTCATATATTACATGTATTTCATACATATAGGGCAAGAAAAATATTTGTGTGCTGTGTTAAAATAATACTTTTTTATATACTTTTGTATGTCTTTGATCTAGTTTTGTGGCTACCAAATATTTATTTTTTACGGAGTGATATTTTGACCAAATCCATAAGCTTGAATATCATTTATAGAAGGTCATGTACGATGATGGTGTTTACTTTAAAGAATGATCTTTTTTGAATAAATTCTTGGATAAAAAATCATTTAACACAAAGTTTTTCCTTGACCTAATATATTTCTTAAAAGATTTTTTGTTTTTAATTAATTTGTTTTTGATCTCAATTTTATATACTTGAGAATAATAATTCTATACCATGTTTATGTTCCGTTTCATTGCTAAAAAAAAAGCACAAAAACAAAAAAAATATATATTAAAAAAGTGAGAAAAAAAGCATTCAAAAATGTTTATAAAGTTTAAAACATTTCAACTGTATTTTATAAAATCATCTCCAAAATATTTTATTCATCTAACTTACTTGTTTTCTGCATTGATTCTCTAGAAGGTAATCAAAAGTCTTTTGAGAGAAAAAATGAATAATAACTTGTCAAAAAAAACCTCTAAATGGTTAACTGCATAAAACTACAATAACTATAATTATAAATAGTAAGTGATGGAAAAATTCTGAATATAAAAAGTCTATAAAGTTTTGGTTTCGATACTTAGTAGTCATTGTTACCTTGATCTTACGTGTGTGTGTTTATTTATCATATGATTTTACTAAAAATCCAATCAAAAGCTCACTGTGTTACTATTCTTTTTATACCATGACTTGAGCTCATCAAATGTGAAATCTTTAAAAGTAGATGTCTTTTTTGAACTCGAAACTTCTGTGTCACTTTCATTTTCCACAGTATCTGAAGCTGCATTATTCTAAATATAAAAAATTAATTTTTTCTTTAGCAGGCCTTACACATGTAAAACCTTTTAGAAGGTAAATAGATAAAGGAACATCTTGTATTCTTATTGGTGTATAGGAATCGAAAAGAGAATTAGGAGTAACTCTTATCAGAAGTTTCCATTGTTGTATGTTTTATATTTTGTAAATGTACACTTAACTGCAAAATTAATGCACCACTTATAAATTCTAACTTATTTTGAAAAATGTTATGTATTTTCTTGATTTATCAATTACAAAGATAATAACAATGTTTATTGTTATACCTTTTGTAGGTTTTAGTTTTCCTTATTTAATTTCAAAATTATAGCAGCTTTTCATAAGTAGTATGTTTTTGCAATAATAAGATTTGGTAGAAGATTTGCAGTGTCTCATACAACAGTTAGTAGGGTTTTACAAAGGTTTGTATAGAGTAATGATCACACTAGACAACTTGGCCAAGGCAAACCAAAAGCTTTCGATGTCATGAAGGACCAATTTTTAATGCTTTGAACATTTAGAGAATGGGTATTACTGCACGAAGTCTCCAAATACAACTTGCTGAGGTTCATGGAAATGCTGTTAATCAAGATACCATAAGAAAATTTCATGCTTTAAATTTATGACCTCAAGCAGCAACTACTGATCTCAGATTGTCTGTAGACCACCAAAGAAACAGACTGGTTTTTAAAAGGAGGAATATGAATTGGGAAATACATAATTGGGGAGAGGTCTTATTTACAGATGAGTAAAGATTTTACCTCGTAAAATCTGATTGTTTCCCAAGAGCAAACAGAAGGCCCAATGAAAGATAATTCACTTGTAACATTCAACAAACCACTTTATATGGTATGGGGCAGAATAACTTTAACAACTCACACAGAGCTTTTTATTGCTGATGGTGGATGTCTGACTACTCAAAAATACAAAGCAGAAATTTTAGAGCTTTTCATGGCACCTTTTGCACTGTACATTGGAGATGGATTCCTTCTTATAAAGGATAATGCTAGACCACATACAGCACATACTGCTGCTAAATATTTAAATAATGATAATATTCAAGTTTTGGAGTCCAGATATGAACCCAATAGAGCATCTTTGGGACATAATAGGATGCTGTGTTAAAAGCCAACATGCACCACCTAACAGCTTAGACAAGCTGTGACAAAGTCATATCTGTATGTCGGAAGATACCCTTCAAGAAAGGATTAGATCTCTAATTGAAAGTATGCCACGGTGCTGTCAGACTGTAATAACATCAAGAAGTGGTAACACTAGTTATTGACAAGTCAAAAAGGCTTCAAATGAAGCTGTATTTGTGTGCAAAATAATAATAATAATCATTTTACTTTACATTATTAAACAAACCATATTTTTGGTTTTAGTTTTTTTTTCACCATCCTCGAAGTAAATTTTATTATTATCATCGAAATAATTCTGTTTATATGTTATATTCTTAATATCTTTTAAAATTTATGACAATATTAAAATTTTTTTTAATAAATCAGAATGTATAAGTGGTGCATTAATTCTGTGGTTAAGTATATTTTAAAAATATATTTGTAACTGATTGTCATTTAATCAAAAAATGTTTCTATATTATTTTTAAATGTTTCTATAATATTTCTTATTGTTTTTTTTATATTTTTCATTACTTTTCTATATTTCTTATAACTTTTTAATGTTTCTTACTATATTTCTTACTATATTTCTTAATATATTTCCTATTGTTTTTCTATATTTCTTATTTTGATACTTTCCAGCAAGACAATATTTCATGTTAAAAGCAAATAACTAATTTATAACAAAAAAGGAGATTACTTCATTGACTGATGCAACTATTGATTTTAATATTATCTTTAGCATGGACTTCAAATCTATGAAAAAAAATGAAAAAATCAAAAGTAACTTAAATTTTAAAGCTAAAAACATTCTTTTCTAAAAAAATGTTTTGGCTTAATAATTCAATTTAATAGTGAATATTAAATATTGATAATAATATTTATAAATAATAATAATAAATATTCAGTGTTACATGACAACAGTGTGAGCAAAATAACATTTTACTGTAACTCATAAAAAAACAAAAAAACCTTCAGAGAAGGCTAAGAACTAAATTTATTGGATGCCCCACAATGAAATTTGGCTGATTTCAAAATGAAATATCTTCTCAAAACACTTCATTTTTTAAATCATTTTTTTCATGAAACATCAACTTAAAAAATAATGTATGGCATTATAAAAATTAATAAGATATTTAATTCAAAATTCTAATTTTTGTCTTCACACTAGCCATCATGTCTTGCAAAAGTTGCTTTGGTATTTTTTACAATGCATAAAGCCATATTTTCTTCATATTCTCAAATGAAACCACTTTTTTTCACTCTTTTTCATAATTGACCATTAGGACTCTATGAGCCGCTCTTTAGAAAGATTAGGCAAATTAGATTACTTTAGAACAAATTGACTTTGTTCTGAGAACAAATTGACTTTGTTCTGTTAATACTACTAAATTGTCTTCTGAGAGTAATGAATCAATGCTAATCAGGCCAGAAAAGTGTAGAAATACTATGACTCTTGATAAAAGGTGCCAATCTTTTTTTAGATGCTCTTTGATATAGATATCTGCTGTTAAAGATGTGTGACAAATGTAAAGCAACAAAGACCACAATGGCATTGATTTTCTTAAAGCATCATTTTTCTTGAACATTGAATAGCTTACTTTTAGTATTTCTTACTTACGGTATGAGGAAAAAAAAACATTTTTTGATCAAAGCACTTTATGGATGCATGATGTACTAAATTTGAACTTTTTAGCCAAATCTTTCAAAATTTGTGTTGGATTCTTGAAAAATGAAACCTTGATGCTTCTTACTTTCAATTTGTTTTGAGATCTCTTCTTTTTTTACTTTTTGATTTTCTTTTAATAGTTTTTGACTGTTTGAAGTAAGCATGGGAATTTCGGCCTTCGAAATCGACGAAATTAAACGAAATTCGTGTTTCAATTTCGGATCGAAATTGAGAACGAAATTTTGATTTTTTGGATTGTTTAATTTCGCGAAAAAATTTCGTATAATTTCGGGTCATTGAAAGTAACGAAATTAACACGAAATTAAACATAATTTTTAATTTCGAAATTCGTGAATTTGTAATGTTTAAAAATTTCGTCTTTCGAAATTCAATATAAATTTCAATACGAAATTAAAACACGAATTTCGTTTAATTTCGTCGATTTCGAAGGCCGAAATTCCCGTGCTTAGTTTGAAGTGTCTGATAATATATCCTAGAATTGATCTTGCCATGTTTAATTCTTTTGTGATTGCAGATGTGAAGCATGATTGCACATGTAGATTTTTAAAATAAAATCGCAAGACCTTTTTTGCAATCAAGTCAATCTTTTTTTACTTTTTGCATAAACAATCTTTGTTTACTTTTCAACTTTTTTGCATAAACTAATATTTGTTACATTTTACACAAGTGGACATCCAATATTAAATGCGAAATGTGGCACAAAATCATAAACATGTGAAATGTGATGCATTTAAAAGTCTGGGACAGAAGAAGACAATCTAAGGAGAAGACAGAAAATTTGTTAAAATTGTCAAACTATTATTAATCAATAAAAAAAATGATTGATAACACTCCAATAGTAAGCATCTATTAAAGCTCAATTTAATTTTTGTTGATGTAGGCAACATAAATGTTGCAAGTGCCAAATGGGTTTTTCAGTTATTGAATTTACATTAATTTATTATTTAATCAATTTCATATTGAATTATTATCTAATAGATTTATTTATTTAACATATTTCTTACTGCTACACTCTTTAGATTGGACCCGAGCAACGTATGGTGAAATTTTTTCTCTTAGTTGAGTCTGCAGATGAGAGAAAACTGTTTCATGGTCTGGCAAATTTACACCTAAAAAAACAAGATAAATAGCTCAAGACAATTAATTATATTAAATAAAGTTTAAGATTTTTTTTATAACACCTTTTTATCTGCTTAAAACACTTTTTTTACCAAATTTTTATATTTGTTTGTAACACTTAGTTCTTAGCAAATTCTTTAATAACAAAAAGTAAAAATGCTTTTAAGTTACTTTGTAATTTTATATCATATACAAGTAGAAGTTGTAGCTTTATCATTAGTATTCAACAAATAAATATTTCTGTTTAATTCATAGAGATTTAAAGTTTCACTTTTTAATTTATGTCTAAAATAAAATGTCAGTAAATAATTTTTATAAGAATTAAATTATTTGTAGCGCAAATCACAGAAAAGGTATTTTTTTATAACATACTTTTTTTTTAAAAAAAAAAAAAAAAAAAAAAGGAAAGCAAGACGTTTTCTGAGCCATTTTAAAAAGTAAGTTAGTTCGAAAATTTTGCCACTTATTATTTTAAAGTATGTTTTTTTTTTCTTATTTACTTATAACTAGCAACAATAGCAAAAAGAGAAGAACAGGGAAAAACTGGAGGAGGCATATAAAGTACATATAAGCAGAACCATTTACAGCAGTTTTAAGACAACTTGCTTTTGTTATGGGGTATTAAAAAATACCACTATATTCAAGTAAATAAGAAATTGAAAATTTTTATTTTCTTGTAATAGTAATAGCAGCTCAGCAGTTATATGACAGGAGAGGAAAAAAAGATAAAATACCCTTAGAGACTGGTGCTGAATTAGAATGTGATAAATTATACCCTAGAGTATTGAAGACTTGTATCAATGAAGAATTTCTGGAGAGTATCATCAAGAAAGCTGGCAAACATTAGAAATGGCTGAAAGTAGATGGTAAAATATTTTTTATAAGGTCAATGCTGGTTTGAAATATGCTGTCGTCAAATCTTATAACTTCAAGAGAGGATTTTACTTTTGTATCCACAAGTTAAAAAGCAATCAAAATATTTTTCCTTATCATAATAATATATTTTCTTGAATATGTTGTTTTTATATATTTTTTTAAACAGTTCCTGAGCACCTATAAAAACCTTTTTTTTAAAAAAAAAAAACTTTGATCCTTCTTTAAACATAGAAATTTACAATTAGAAGAATGATGATTAATAATGTGATTCAAAACTGTCCGAAGAAAAAAAAAATAGAAAAATAAAAAAAATTTACCAGTAACAAGAACAGCAGTAGGGATTTCTGCAATTGGAAGGACTTTATGCTTTCCATAGGCATTTGCAAAAAACTGTAGAAGTCCATCAAATACTTTTCTGTTCAACTCTTCTTGCACATCCTTAAATATAAAAATATTTTATATTATTGTTATTATTATTGAAATATATTAAATATCAATATTGAACCTTTTCCTTACAAATTTTACTTTAGATTTCTATAAATCTATAAATCGCTTTTACGGATTTTACAATGATATATTTTTGTTAAATTAGAAAACGTCAAAAATTACAACAAACTTTTTGTCCCAAAATTTTATACACCATAAACCTTTTCAGAAAAACTGTGCTTAGAATAAGATAATAAGTCAAAAGCTTCAAACCTTTTGTTAAAGAATAGATGATGGATAAGAAAAAAAATACTTGAATCATAGCATTCAATTTATTCCAACAGTTTTGATATGCAGCAAATCTTTTATCTCGCTCAGGTTGACTTTCATTCTCCAGTTTTGGATAAAAAGAACCTAAGTTAACACACTTTTTTTAAGTAACAGAAGAAAGAACACTCTTCATATTGTGATTAAATTTTGTACATAGTAGTAGCTCATACATCTATCTGTAATACCTGGTGATAATAACTTGCTATTTTCTTTTTTTCTTTTTTTGGAAGGAGAATGAAGCTCCCAAGTTGGCTTTTGTAAAAAACACCCCTAAAAAAATACATTTTTTTCATGAAATCTTTCCATAATTAAAATAATAAAAATATAAAAAAGCTTAAAATAAAAAATAAAAGAAAAAAAAAAGATTGGGGGGGGGGGGGGGAAAGGGGGGAAGATTGTGCACCTTTGATATAGAGCTTGTTATGATATCTTCAGCCATCATGAATGATGATGATGATGATGATGCTTGTTGCTTCTGATTTTGTTTATTTACTTTTTATGCTGTTGATGAAAAACTCCTTTTAAATATTTCTTGTTTTCTATATATTCATATGTTGAAAGTAAAGAAACCGAAAGGACATTTTAAAAATGTGTAAATAGTAAAATGATCAAATATTTAAAATATTACATATTTTTAGAATCAGTTATAGGGCTGATAATTTATGATAATTTATCACTGAGATGGTAAATTATTAGATAAAATGCAAAGATCTTTTTTTTTTTTTTAAATAAAATAAAAACTTATTACAAAAAGAGAAAAACTGTTCTTGTTTTAATGAACTTTAGCATTTATTAACATTTAAGTTAGGTTTTTAGTAGCTTCACGGAAAATGTACATTAAACACACATATATACTATAACATATATGTATATTGAAATAGCATTTATCAAAAACGTAATAATTTTTTATTTTCATTAAATATGTTTTTTCAAAAAAGCAAAAAGCAAATGAGCAAACAGCATGAAAACATACAGAGCAACATAATGAACAGAACCTATAACTTGTTCTTTATTTTTCTAGAACTGAATCAATAAAATAAATCAAAGTATTGAGCACTAGTACTTTAGCACTTTACTATTTAGAAAAAATATGCTCCAAATTTTTTTCAAAAAATTGTGTGTTTTTAACATTAAAAATTGAATTTAATTAGAAGAGAAAAAATTCAACAAAAAATCTAAAAGGAAAGTTTTTCCATAACATCAATAATTTACATTTAAAAACTATTTTTTGACTAAAAATTTTGACTAAAAATCTTATCCATTTTTCAAAAAAAAAAAAAAAGAAAAAAAAAAAACTCTTGTTTTTGCAAACATGCCTCCAGGGAGCCTCCACACACAAGCCATGCCAACAGTTTCTTTTTTATTCAAGAACTTGTATTGTGAACAGAAAATAACAGCATGTGCTCATTTAACAAACACAGGCTCTGCATTTTTAAAATAATTTAATAGCTTAACTTGCATATCTAACATCAACATTCTGTGTGTTTAATGGAATAACAAAAATTGTTGGATGCATTAGCATATTAAAAAAAACAGAACATTTTCATTTGAGAGGGTAATTAAAATCTAATTCATGCAATTAATTTGTTTGAAAAATTAGAAAGATACTTTTATAATTTCTTTTTCTTTCTAATCTTGTCATCTTATTCTTTTAAACTGCATGCAACTATTATTTATGAATAAATTTAAAAATGTTTGCTCATTAATAAACAATACTTGTTAATAGATGAGGATAATTGAAGTGCTTGTGGTGCTTTTTTACATGACATTTTCCTGCAAAACAAAGAAGCTCAATAAAGGTCAGAATAAACTCACAGTACAAATATATTTTTTTAAAAATTAATCGTAATTTTGTGCACTTATCCACATAAATTTTCTTAATTTATATAAATTTAATATAACTTATATAAATTTTCTTAATTTATACAAATTTAATATAATTTATATAAATTTTCTTAATTTATATAAATTTAATATAATTTATATAAATTTTCTTAATTTATATAAATTTAATATAATTTATATAAATTTTCTTAATTTATATGGATAAGTGCATAATCAAGAAAAAAAAATTGGTGAGCCATTTTTCCAATAGATTAAAAATGTCTATTTGAAATTCTTAAAGCATATCCATATATTTAAGACTAAATAAAGTTAAGTGTAAAATTCTTAAATCACAAAACACAATACGATTTGTAATCAAATGTGAAGAACTAATTTATAGTGAAGAGAGATGATTTCTTACAATACGACCCACCAAATTTGGGTAACAACATGGGATACGCAAACCAATTTGAAAGTCAACATGTACAGATGCCATTTGAGCCAAAATCAAATATTCCACTTGATTCAAATCAAGAATTGATAAATGAGGATGATCAAAGTAATGAAATTCCGATTGGCCCATTAGAAAATCTAGATGGACCAAAAGTAGAAGGAAATGTCAGACTAAAAGATTTATTAACTTTTAGTAAGATTTAAATAAAAAAAATTTTTTTTTCTTAATTTTTTTCAGATCCTGCTCTACTTTAGTTTGCTCATTCAAGTTTTAGTTTAAAAAGTCAACTTACTACCATGTTTTACATATTAACATTAATACAATGATAATGAAATAAGAAACAGAACTTTCTTATAGTTCGAAAAACAAACATTCCAGAGAATCCCTATGAGACTGTCCAACAGCAAACTCCCCAACAAGATCAACTCACAAATAAATACAACACAAACTTAGAAGCAGAGCAACCACAGAATTTACTTGAAATGCTTTCAAAAAAAATTGAAATACCACAAGAAAAACAATGGCCTGCATTTGGAAGGATTCAAAATATCCAACCTTATTTTCAGAGTGGCGTAGGTAAACAACAACTTTAAAATATTATAATGATCTTTGACAAGAAAAGGTTTTTTTTTCATTTGTTCTTATTAATAACTACTTTAATAGTTTTTTTAATAATTCTTATTAACAACTATTTTTCAATTAATCAAGCACCAGTTAAAAAAGGTGACATTCCTCGCTTCCCAAATAGCTTAAAAAACCAAACATCACAAAAGGATGCTTTTGCACAAGAAAGAAAAGGTTTGTTACACATAAATATTTTATTGCTAGCTTATGAAATTTAAATATTCTTGGGTGGTATTTGACAATTCTAACAAACCTTATCTTAATATTTAATTCAAATTATATAACCTTATATAATTGATTCACCATCATAGATCACATTCACCATCATAGATCACATTCACTATCATAGATCACATTCACTATCATAGATCACATTCACCATTATAGATCACATTCACCATAGATAACACACTAAAAGAAAATAAAATCTTCCCCCTCATATGTTTTACTGTAACATTTTGGAGATTGCTGAATCCAAATATTGCATTCATTTTTTTCATCATAACAAAATTTTTCTCTCAATTATTTAGAAGACGACTTTACAAAATTTTAACTCAATTGTATGAATTTCACAGAAACTCAGCTTTCTTTTGTATGACTTTCTATGATACTATGTTTTTATCCATTATGTAATGTTTCTCCATTGTTGTGATATCCAGATGTTTTGAAATCTTTCACTTAGATCACTTTGGTTTTTAGAGAAACTCTACAAATGATGAAACAAAAAATGTTTTTAACACTCATATTACAACCAAGTGTATGAAAACTTACGATGAAAATTTATGATGTTTTCAAGGAATTTAGAAATAACTTCCATAAACATATTGCATGCTGTTGCTTTAACCTTATTTATAGAAAATACAAAATTTGATACCTTAGTGATCTTAATCATTTGAGATTAAAAAAATACCAGTTTTCACATTTTCTTCACTTGAACTCTGTAGAATGCTCTACATATATAGTAAAAACAATCCCCTTATCCATCCAGAGCATTTTTTCAAATTTCTTTATGAGACTAAACTTTGCATGGGTTGTTGGGAATAAAAATTTTTGTCAAACAATGATTAAAGATTTCCTTTTCTTTACAATCAATTGACTTTTTATCAGCCCATAGTTTTTTTTCTAATATTCAAATTTTGCTCCACTATCCCTTAAACAAAGGAAACATGAATACTTTGCATATCCACTTTGCTACCTAAGTTAAAAATAAACCATCTTCTACACCTATGATCATCCATTCATATTGATCATATAATATCAATTGAAAAATGTGTTTCGCACTTTCATAAGTCTCCGCTGAGTAAGTCTTCATATATTTAAATATCCAATAGTTTTAAGACACTTTCACTAAAGTAACTTATATTCAATATTGGAGATTTCAATAATACAAAAATGCTACATTATGGTCAAAAATAGATTAGGTTTTTAATGTTACATTTAAAGATGTTATATAGTATATCCTATGTTATAGTATATATATGTGTTCAAATAAAGATGTCTAATAAAAGATATTTGACACTAATTTACAGGTGCATTAACTTATTGAAGATGAAAATTCATTTATCAATGAAAGTTCCCCCTACTTTAACTCTATAATCTAATTTTTCACATAAAATACATAAAGTCAGATAAAAACTGTATAAAAACAACATTTATCTACAAAAAGTTATTAGATAATGATTGTCTTTTCAGACAAGATAGAAGATGTAGAATCAACTGTTGATTCACAAATGAAGTATAATTATGAAGCTATATATGGCCGTAAGTAAATAAAACTTTAATTTGAAGTAAGGTGGGTTTTGGTTAGATGAACTTTAACTTTTTTAAATGTGTGTGACTTTTTAAACTAACTTTAACCTTTGCAATATAATAAAAGCTTATAACACAGGATCAAAAAATTCACCATACTATGGTGCTCAGATGGTAAAGAAATTCTCTGTTCCAAAATCAAAGTATGAAGAAGATCAGAGACCATCGAGAAAAGGTAAAATAAATTTTAAAGATGTTATATAGTACATGCTATGTCATAGTGTGTGTGTGTGTATATATATTTATATATATATATATATATATATATATATATATATATATATATATATATATATATATATATATATATATATATATATATATATATATATATATATATATATATATGCTAATAGAAGATGTGTTGAAGAGTTCTTGATGTTCTTTTACAATTCTAAAAAAAGCAATCTGCACAATAGAACTTTTACCTAAAATTTAGATTCATCATATGAGGACTCACAAATGGCAAACTTAAATGTAGTCACAAGAGAAACAAAATCATTTGACAATCCAACCAACAATTCAATATCAAGCAATGGCCAAATTGTTATTTCAGAAGTAACGGCACCTGTAAACATGTCAAGCATAGAAAATAGCACTGTACAGATAATAAACAGCACTATAAATAATGACAATTCTATTAAAAAAAAAGTAACTTCTGAGGTATCAACAGAAAAAATAGATGGATTAAAAAATGCAAGTTTGTATGTAAACAAAACAACTCCAAATCTTGTAGCTAACATAGAAAATACTCTTCAAGATCACAATGCAACCATCAATATTCAAAGAGATTCCTCAACTGAATCTCACACAGAATTAAAAGAACCATTATCAACTGCATCTATGCCTCAACTTATAACAGCTGCAAATACTTATGCAAACAATTTGCAGTACTACGCACCAAAAATTCCTCCACAACTTACTTCTAAAGAAATAACTACTGATAACAATGTAAATAAAACTCCTTCCAAAATTGAAATTACATCAGATCCATATGAAACCTTCAGGAGAACTATTGCCCAAAAAAGTAAGTAAACTAAGATTGATATCAATTAATAAAGCTGTTATTGTAGTGTAGATGCAGAAATTAAGGTAGCAGTAGTTCTGTATTTCAATGAACAATCAAATAATTTTCATTCAGATAACTTTGTTAAATAATACGTCAAAAATGAATAAATTCAAATCTAATTCTTTGACTGCATAGGTTTCCTATGATTTTTAAATGTATTTTTCTTCTGCAGACGCAATAACTAGAAACCTTTTTCTAGATTATCAAGCTCAACATTACTCTTACAAAAGTTGACATAAAAATATGCTCTATAAATATACAATTTACAAATAACAATAATCTGCACTAAATCGTTTAGACCAAGATGCTTACAAAATGGCAAATGACCAATCAAGATTAATGGGCAACCATGGAACTGTTATGCAATATGTAGAGAAACCTGTTAACAGTAAGATTGTCATTAAAATTGTTACCAGTATTTTTATATAAAACATTCTTAGTTAAAATATCTTAAAAAACTCATACATAAATAAAACATAAATAAGGCATAAATCTATATACACCATAAATCTATACATACTATGTAAATCTATATACCTTTAACATACTGATCAGGTCTTACTCTGCTGCAAACTTTTCTGATGCACTTGATAATTCTGTTTTAAAATCTGACCAATATTTACTGAATAAGTTGTTTTTGTGTAGAGTAAAATATGTTGAAAAATTGGCAAAGAAAATATTTGGTACTTTATCAAATATTAGACAAAAAAAAAAAAAAAAAACAACTTAAGAATATTAAAATGAGTGGATATTCAAAATTTAAAATCATACATTAGTAAACTTGAGCAAAAGTATCACTAAAAATTCAATGTTGTTTAGTCTTGAGTAATAAAATTTGCAGAAACTCAAATAATAATAATATATATTTTTAAACATGATAAACCTATAATTGAAGTATGCAAAAAAATAAGTCATATAGTATGCAGATAAGATAAAATAACATTTAGAATGATGCTTTTATTAATTATTATGCTATGATGCTCTAATTAAAAACTTTCTCATTTATAACTGCTGTTTACATCGTTAAAAAAAATTTAATTGATTTTTTAATTTTTGTTCTCAACAACATCTTTAAACGCAGCTACAATATAATCAACATTCGATTGATTAATTGAACAAACATTAATTCGACCAGAGGCAAGCATGTGTATATGATACTTCTCACGTAACAAATTAACTTGATCAGGCTCCAATCCTGTGTATGTAAACATCCCACACTGTTGAACAACATGTGACCAATCTCCAGGCACTTCCAACTCATTTAATTTATGAAAAAGCAGTTGTCGACATGACAGAATCCGATCTGTCACAGATTTAAGTTGTTCCAACCTAGAAATTTTTTAATTTTTGATTTAACTGTTATGAAAACTATGTATTAAATGCTTGCATATAAAGTTAATAAAAATACTAATAGAAAGCTGTCAACATACCACTCGCTTTTTAACACAGGATTGTTCAAAATAGTTGCAACAACTCTTGCACCATGATTTGGTGGATTGGAATACATGGCTCTAATAATTTTGTTAAGATGACTTTCAACATGCATTGCAATAGTACTGTTGTTACAAACAACTGCCAAGTTTCCACATCTTTCATTGTACAACCCAAAGTTTTTTGCAAATGACTGACACAAAAAAACTTCCAAACCTTGACTTACAAAGTAACGAACAGCCCATGCATCAGTATCTGGGCACCCTGATACAAAACCTTGATAAGCCATGTCAAAAACTACTACAAGCCCATTCTTTTGAACAATATCAGCTGTTATTTTCCATTCATCCTGTGAAAGATCAACACCACAAGGATTTTGAGCACAAGCATGTAATAAAATAACTGATCCTGTAGGGGCAGATTTTAAATCATCAGTAAAACCCTTTAAATCTAATCCTTTAGTCTCAGAGCAAAAGTATTTGTACTCACGAACATCAGTATAGCCAACAAATTTCAGAACTTCTCTGTGATTTTCCCATGTTGGTTTTGGAATATACACAGTGTGATTGCTATAGTGCTGAAACAGAAAGTCAAATGCTAAACGCAATGCTCCTGTCCCTGATAATGATTGCACGGCAGCAATACGATTTTCAGTTATAATTGGATTATCATCACCTAAATATCATAAACTAAAATTAAAACTTTAGAAAAAGGGATTTTATATAAAAATGTAATGCACAGTAACATTCATTATTTTAGAAACAAAACTCATTTTAAAAAGGATTAAATGACGTATTCATCAAACGTATAGCTTTGCTGCTACATAAGTTACATAATACAGTTGTAACTTATAGTGTTACTTCTATAAAATATGCATTGCAACTTATTGTGTCACTGCTACATAAGTTATGTAATATAGTTGAAACTTATAGCATCACTACTACAAAATTTACATAATATAGCAACTTACTGTGTTATACAACATAGCTGTAACTTATAGCATTGTTACTACAAATTTTACATAATATAATTGCAACTTATTGTGTCACTACTACATAAGTTCGAACAAAACAAAAAGGTATTTTAAGAAATATAAACTAGTTTTTTATACAATATTTTGATTTTTTAAACTTACCTAGAGCTAGTTTTACTGCTGCTCTACATAGTTCAGGCATTCCACCAATAGGTAAATACTCATGGTTTAATGTTTTGTCAGCTGCAATAGCATTTTCCACTTTTCGAACTACTGGAAGTACATAAGGAGCACCTTCCTCTGTTCGATAAGCTCCAACAATCAAACTAACTTTGTTGGGATGGGGGTCTGCTTTAAAGTCAGCAGCTAAACCTAATATTTTGTCTGGTGGAGCAAGACTAACATTCTCAAAGATTGATTTTGACATTTTATTAATAATAAGTGACTAAAAAAAAAAATTGGAATAAACAACTTCAATTTAGGAAAAGAAGAAATTCCCGGTTACTATTCAACCAATCAAATGGTTTCTATAAAACCTCAATACAAGAAAACTGAGATTCCTGGAACAACAATTGAGTATCCTGTTGTGCAAGAAAAAGGTATATTGATACTTTTTAACCACATGACTGATTACACTGCAAATGTTTCATTAAAAGAACTGTAAAAAAATTTTAATATCAACAAAAAGTTAAAATCATAAACATTATGTTAAGAGGAACTTATTCCTCTTGTTAAGAACTTATTCCTTATTTTAGGAGGAACTGATTAAGTTAAAAAAAGCAATAAACTATATTTAATTTTAGCAAGGAAAGACAGCATTCCATATGACAACAACTATCAACAAATGGTTACAGATGCCAATAATGAAAAAAAATCTAAAATTCTTAACTACAAAGATTACAACAGATATTCACAAAGAAGTAAAAAAAAAAAATAAATAAAATAAAGGCCAAATTTGTTAATTACTAAACTGATAATTGAATTGCTATCAATAAAAGATCAATTAAAATAATGAGCAGTAATAGGCTGTTAAAAAATTTTGTTAACACCAATATTGCATCTGGCACTCACAAGTACACACACAGACAAATAACTCTTAAAATAAATTTTTGTTTTTTACAGTCAAAAAAACAATAGTAAAAAACATTGATCCAAATGAACATTTGAGAGACATAAGTGCATGGAAACTAATTGAAGAACTAAACAAAATGAAGAAGTCGACAATACCACAAATGCTTAATAGTATGATTTTTATTATTCAGAAACTTTGTGATTATATTTGTGGACAACTCTTCTTTTAACTTCATATATATTTTACGCTATTTTGTAGTGCAACAGTTTAAAAAGACAGATATTGAAAAAGCTCCATATCCAGACTCATTTCCTTTAATACTGAACAAGTATCCTTTAGAAGGTAAATAAATTTTACAAACTTGCATTATATTTTTTTGATGTTAATATAAGACAAATTTAAAAATGTTTGTAGGATAATAATACTTATAAAACACTTTACAACTTAAACATAACATATTGTAAATACATGTATATTGACCTAGTTTTTAAGAAAATTAACCATAAACAACAAAGAACAAAAAACATGACTTGTTATTTAAGTTAAGGTTGTTATATAAATCAACTTGATTTATAATTAATTCAGGTCATCTTTTTGCCCTCTTCTAAACAGACTTAAATCATGGCTTATAAATGATTACATGTGATCATTAAGATCATAAAGTAAATAAGTGAGCAAAGAAAGTTTTACTTAAAATACTCTTCAAAAATTGTTCCTACAATTTCAGGGCATGTTTACAAAAAGGTATCAAATGATGTTTTCAAGAGATCTGGGATTCCATTACCCGTAGCTCACACTGATTCATTTCCTTTAGTTTTGAGGATGAGACCAGCGGAAGGAAGTCGTAAGAGTTTTTCGCAAACAAAAACAAATTAAACACATAAAAATGTATAAATACATAAATTATAAAAATGTATAAATAATACATAAATTATACAAAACTAAAAATAATAAAAAAAGATTTCTGATTAAAGCCAATCAAGATTCAAAAAGTTTAGCATTTTATACATTTTAAAGATTTTCTAATTTCTAAATTTTCTCCTTTTTATTGTTTTTTTTTTTTTTTTTTTTTTTTTTTTGTCTTAACAGTGACCAGAGAACACATTGCAACTAAAAAAAATGTAAACAGTTACAACTACAAGCAGCTAAGTATTACAGAAAATCACAAACCACAAGTTGCAAATGCTTTTTTCAATAAACAGGGCTGGCAAAGTAAGAAATTGTAGATATTTTAAAAACAAAAATATTATTAACAAATAAGGTTTGTTTATAAACCTTATTATAAAGTTGTAAATAACATACTTGTTTTAAATTTTTTTTTTTTTTTTTAATATGTGGTAGATAACAATAATGGAAATCCCTTTATCCTAAATTACCCAAAAGACAAGAGAATCCAAGAATTTGAAAACCCTTATTCAAAAGAAATAAAAAAATTGGAAATGTTTCACAAACAGGAACGCGATAAAACACAATTTAAAAACTATATCAACATGAAAAGATCAAGAATACAATATCCAGAGCAGCTGGAATTAAATAACCCCTCTCAAGATTTATACCAACCCAAAAAATATGATATTCCTAGCAGTCAAATGTTTACACAAGCTACAGACATAAACCAGCCTGATGACAACAATAAATACCAAACAACATATACCAACCAAGAACCTAATACCACTCCAAATAATGACCAAGAGTACAACCTAATTAAGTCTCAAATAATGAATAATGAAATTGAGCATTTAACAAGTACACCTATTGGTGATGATGCTTTTCAAAATCCATTTTCACAAACAAGTCAAAATTTAGAGGAGCCCAGAAAGAATGATCTTGAAACCTACATGGCCCCTAATAACCAGCAGGTTGATAACTACCAAAATGCTCAAGAGGAAAATTCTATGTCAGAAAACCAGAACGAAGCTGCTAGAGAAATGCTCCAAAAAAGAGGGCAAATTCCAAAGCCACCATCTTATTTTCAGCATCAGATTGGAAAAATAGACTCCTACCCTCTGCTACTTAGAAGATATCCTGCTGAAGGCAGCATGAGTAAGAATATCAAATTTGTTCATTTAAAAAAACTGACCCATTGTTTAATTGTTAGTATCTTTTTTCATGGAGGTAAAAAAAAAAAACTTTTCGAAAAGTTTAAAATATACATTATAACCAAAACTAGAAGGGTCTACCTCTTAGATAGCAGATCTATTGGTTTATCATAAAAATTCTTTTTTTTTTATAGATATGCATGGGCGCAGTTTTATAACAACCACCAATAATACAAGTGAAAATCAAATGCTCAACAGTAAATATTACCACTAACACTGCATATTAGCTTCTGAATCCAGAGAAATAGTATATATCATAAAAAGTATGTGTTTTGCACATATTATTCTCATAAACATGCACAAAATTTTTTAAGAAATTTGTTAAAGCACAAGTACTTTGGTTAAGTTCTTATTTTCTAATTTCAAAGTTAAAAATTTTTTAAGTTTTTGAATAAAAGTTTGTATAAAAAGTTTGTATTTGATTTTTAAGCTTATAAATAAAGTGCTTTAAATTCTCTAGGCAAGCTGCCTAGAACATCTAGGCAAAGCTGCCTAAATAGTTATATTTCTTACATGATTTAATCTTATATATATATATATATATATATATATATATATATATATATATATATATATATATATATATATATATATATACATATATATATATATATATATATATATATATATATATATATATATATATATATATATATATATATACTTTTATAAAATATCTAAAATGAAAATATATCATCACTAAAAGTACTTTAAATCATATTTTATTTGCTAGTATTTTAAAGTAAAAAGTAGAAAGCATAGCTTTATTTTTACTTAAAGAAAAAAAAATGTAAAAAAACATATTTGGGTTTTCAACCCAGGTGTGCTTCCTACGTTTAACCTAATAAATTAAGTTACATTTATGTTTATCAAGTTTAAGGAAAGGTACGAAGTTAAAGAATCAGCTGCATTTTATAGGAAAAATTAAAAATCAGAGTATGAGTTATACAGTACTTTCCGTACGTTCTCTTTTTTTAGACGATGATTTTTTATTGTCTTCTGAAAAAAGGGGATGCAAAAGTAAAATAACGCCTAATGATACCATTTTCGTGAATGGCAGCACAGTGAATGCTTTTAATTTTGAAGACAAACATCCTTATTACTAATGCTGTAGCTATTATTACACCTAGTTGTTTTATGAAACTAAAAAAAGAGATTTTTTTCGTTTAACTAAATGCAGCATGCATTAAAATTTATACCTAACCAGCCATTATGACTCTAACAAGTGGTAAGTTGCCTACGTGTACTATCATCACTGTATGATTGCCTTGTGATTATTACTCACAAGGATATTGTCAATTACGTCTACTACGTACAAAGTAGGTTGTAGGCGAAACGATCGTCAATAGTAAATGTAGTTGGTAATAACGGTGATAGAAATTTACTATGACTGTAGAATTTTACGCGTTATCAATTATGGTAAATTAAAAGTACTGGTGTGTATATTGCGGTTTGTTAAATTACACAGAAAATAAAGCTGCAAATTTTTATTTGCAGTCAACTGGTACAATAGAACTATTAAAAGAACTCTTTGGTGTCGCTGGGAGACGTAAAAATAATTCTTCTACAAGGAACACTAAAATCTGTGAGCATCCTATAAAACCGCGAGCACAATGCAATTAAATACAGCAAATTTATAGAAAGTGGTCCCATGAAAATAGAGCTTTCTCTTTAGGGCGAGGAAGGAAAAGAGTGGAAGAGGGGGTGAGGAAGAACGTAGGAATAAATGATAATATGAAAATACCAATAAAAACTATAAAAGGAAAAAAAAAAACTTTTCCAAATCTTAGGATTTTTTATCATAAGATCTTGATGATATCATAAGATGATGATGAATACTGAAATTTTATATGGATTCATATGAACTCATTCTATTAAAAAGATCACAAATTTAATGAAAGTTTTCAAACAAGTTCAGACAACTGCGACATCAATAACAAAAATCTGAAAAAGATCAATCAACCCCAGGAAGATGCAGTAAATTTAAGGAATTTGTTAGCCAAAGTTTGCTCGAAACATCTCTTCTGACAACTGCTGAAAAAAAACCTGTTTTTTATAAAATTTCTTCTGACAACCGCTGAAAAAAACCTGTTTTTTATAAAATTTCGAGGACTGAATACCTGTTTGTTTTGGAAAGACTTTACTTTCTAAAACAAACGAGGAAGAGGAAGCACGCTGCTCTACCAACTAGGGCTGTAAATCCAAGGCTCGTGTTCGTGAACGGCTTGTGTTCGTGAACGGCTCGACAAGAGCTCGTTCATGTTCGGCTCGAATGGTATACGAGCCGGGCTTGAATAAAAAATTAGGCTTGTTTATTAAACAAGCCGAGCTTGAACATCATAGGCTCGTTCATATAGGCTCGATTAAAGCTCGAATATATATATATATATATATATATATATATATATATATATATATATATATATATATATATATATATATATATATATATATATATATATATATATATATATGTTAATAAAAAACATCAAATAATACGAATTCTCTAAATACAAATATTAATTTATGATGAAATTTTCGCTGGATTATTAATCCAGCGAAAATTTCATCATAAATTAATATTTGTATTTAGAGAATTCGTATTATTTGATGTTTTTTATTAACATAACATACACTCTTATACAAGATGTCAACATTCAAATCATATATATATATATATATATATATATATATATACTAATATATATGTAATATTTATATAATATATATGTAATAAATAAAATTGTGATATTATATATATTAGTATATAATAAAAATATAGTGTTAGTGTAACCATATGAGATATGACCCATGTAACTCTTATTACACTAAATAATTGATTAATATAAACAATTTAATTACGTGAGGCTGCTATTGACTATTGTCATTTGCCAACAGGCCCAATATGTTTTAGACCATTTTTAATGGATTTAAGAGTGTACAAATTATACAAAACAGAAAAGTAAATATATAAAACTTTTTTTTCAAACTCTTTTCACAATTATTTTGTTGAAGGAGCCATTTTTTAACTTGTAGAGAGGTATTTTTTCAAGTTGCACAACTAAATGTTTCGTGATAATATATTGAATGTTTGTTTATTTACTCTGCTATTTAATCAGGTAAAGTTGTGAATTAATGTTTTCGTTAAAAACTTGTATTTATTAAATCTAGAACTACAAATTAGTGCTCAACAGGCTTTTTATCTTGTTTCATCCAATGCAATGAGAGCAAGACTTATATTTGTGAAAATGTAATTTGAACTATTAGAGTGCAGTGTTTAATAGGAATTATTATGTTTGTGAGAGTTTACATTATGTTTGAACTTTGAACATTAAGTTTGAACATTGAGCTATTAGATTTAACTTTTATTTTGAACTATTAGATTTGTGGGATCTTATTTCATTATGTTGTTTATTTGCATGTTTAATAGACTGTAGGATTGTTTATGTTGTTTGTTGATTTGGACTTTCATTATTTACAGACGAGCCTTTAACGAACAATTTTTTTTTACTAAACGAGCTTTAAACTAACAGGTTACAATAATTATTTCGAGTTTTAAACCAGTCGAGTTCGAGCAACATGTATAACGAGCCGAGCCCAAACAATAATAATCCTTAACGAGCCGAGCTCGAACAAAGAATCTCATGTTCGAAACGAGCTCGAGCCGAGCCTGAACACTCTTAACATGTAAACGAGCCAAGCCGAGCCCTGGCAAGCTTGGCTCGTTCGGCTCGATTTACAGGCCTACTACCAACAGAATATAAAAGAAAAAAAGGGTTCTGTGGATAGTAACGCGCCAATAAAAACTGAATCATTAATAACTTTTAATACTTTGTTGTCTTCGTTGTCTTATCAACAAGATTTATCTCTATTTAAGGATAGGAATTAACAAACAGCCATAAGTTGCTGATTCTATTTTTAGGGTTTCAAGAATACGTACACAGGACTCAATATAATTGCAAAGTTTTTTAAGCCTTCTAGATCATTGAAGTCTGTAATTCAGTATATATGGGTTCTTTACTAAAATTTTAACAATTTGTTATAAAGAACCCATATGTGTTGAGACTAAAACCTGTAAGTGAAGATTTCAATTATCTTTTTATAAATTTTCGAAATAAGTTAAAGTCTTGAATTAGTTGCCAATGCTTGGCAAGAGAAATATTTTTTTTTAGGTAGTTGAATTGATCATTATTACACAAACATTCATGCAAATGAATCAATAAATTAAATTGGTCCTAGAAACAATGTCATTCCACTGGATTCATATTAGAAACGAAGTAAAATTTAGACTGATTTAAGTTTTTAGCAGAAACTTTTATCTCAATCAATTATTTTTATACTTTTTAACTTTAGTATCACTTAAGTCATCAACACCTGATAAAAATTTTCAATTTCCTCTTGATTTAAATTATTCGATATTTCCTCGTCAATATTGTTTAGTCTCTTGTAACTCTTGCTTAAGTTACTTTTTAAACCTTTAAATTCTTTATTCTCTAATTCCTCTCTTATTTCGCTCAAGAAATTCCTAAAACTTACTCGTATTGATCTCCTTCATTGCTACTTTCCTCCCTAACAAATAAATACGGCTGCCATTTTTAAATAAACTTATACAACTCAAAAAAATTGAATATGCACCACAATCAATACTTCAACAATCAATTGCCAATCCTATTAAAACCCTATCAAAATCTTTTTTAATCTTATCACAAATGACTTATTCAACAATATGAAACTCTTTTTTACTACGTACTCAACTCACTTTATTGTTCAACGACTCAAACCTTTTATTTTGGTAAGACCTAACACTTTACACGTATATAAAAGAATATAAAAAATAAGGAGTCTATGGAGAGCAACGCGTTAATTAAAACTGATTCATTAATAATAAATTACAAGTATCACTTTTAAAATTCTCTAACTAGGAGATTATCTTTTACAATTTCGCTACTTCTTTATTAGAATTACCTTAAATTTATCAACTTATACGTGGAATCTTACTTACTTCCACATAACACTAATTGTTTATCACCCATATCATTGATAAACACTTAGTAAAACATTATATGGAAGTAAGCAACGACTCAGGATAAGTTAATATTTTTTAGGGGATGAAGAAAAATCCAAACCCATAAAAATTTATAAGCACCATTATAAATTCATCAATTTTAAAATGTAAAATGTAAATAAGTCAAATGTATAAAAAATCTTTTAACTTTTCTAAACAATCATCATGAAGTTTCACCCAAAATAACTAAAGATTTTTTCAATTCTACTTTACACTCCCTCTTATACTATAGCTACATTCCCCTCCCCCTTCCCTAATCACATAAATCGTTGTAATGATTGTGGAAATGAAAGTTGGGTGTTGAAAATACTTCCAAAAGAAGTACTATTTTTATCGGATGCTACCATCCTCTACTCTTTGAGTTTGTGAACGTTTAAGTCTTGGGTGGCCAACTAAGATAATAACTTTACATGTGAGATAATAGCTTTAATTAAAAATCAATTTAAAAATTTGAGAAAGCTTTAATTGAACATTTGTTTGCCACACAAATTTAACTAAAACAACTTAAAAGCTTTACCCACTCTTAATGTCAACCTTCATTTATGCTGCTTTAACACCTTTTTGTCTGCTTGAAAAATCTTGTGTTGTAAAATAAGTTAAAACATGTTAAGAACTATGTGTATTTTTTAACATCTATGGAGAGCTAAAATTTTGATGCATTTTTCTTCTCTATCTTTGTTGAATTCTTTTTTCGGCTCCAATTGTTCCATGTTCAGTAAGAAAAAAAAAAACATTCCTTATTTTAGGGAGCTTAGGCAATTTTTATAGCCAATGTAAATCTTTTTTATTTAAAATGCATTGGATTCCTTAATATATTTTATTTTCAAAATGGTTTCAACCACTTCTGTAGCTTATTTAGTTCCAAAGATATTCGTTTTTTAATATTTTCAATTCATATACATTTTATGAAATATTTCCTTAAAGTTTCTTGTTAAACTTTTGGGACCGAAAAAAAAGAACTTTTTTTTTCTTGCGTAAAAAGTTGTGTTAACAATAAAATATCTAAAGACGGGGGAAATTTATAAAATTTCCACTTAGAAAACAAAAAACCCACCCTATTAGACTGCCAAAAAAAAAAAAAAAAACTGATTGACATAATAAATAGTTGCAGAATCTATAAAGTTAAATAACTTTATCAATTCTAAAGCAAAACGACGTCCCCAAAAAAATTATTGTAGTGCAACCTTTTCTAAAAAAAATAATATCTATATATACATATATACTATTTATTTTCATGGGTGGGTTTTCATTATTCGACACCTACATAAAATCATTTGTTGCGTTTTTTGGACGAAGTTTTTCAAAAACGTTCGTTTTTTTTTTCCGCGATAAAATGTCACGTGACAAAACTCCCTACTTATTTCATTCCTCATCATCATTTTCATGAAACACTATGGAATAAGTTTCATTTCTTTTGCAAAAGAAACTGATTTATTTTAGGTAGTTGCATAAATTGGGCAAATAATTCTTAACGTTAACCTTGCGCACTTCTGTTATTTGCAGAACAAAAATTCGTTTGAAAATGAACGTGAAAACAAACTAAAAAATAACTAAAATGTTTAATTTAAAAATTTTTTGATCTACATACTATTTGTCTCCAGCTCAATCTTAAAACCTTTTGAACCCCCTCCCTTTCCCTCAAAGAAACTATCCAGCTCTTTTTTTTTTAATCGAATGAAACCTTTGGGATATGTATGGATGCATGGGCGCCGAGTCCTCAGGAGCAACAGGGGCAGTGCCCCCCTCCCCCGGAAATTTATACTAATAATATATTATCACGGATTATCATAAGGGAGAGAGTATCTATTCGCCCCCGTAATAATCCGTGGTAATATATTATTGGTATGATTGTCCGGGGGGGACACTGCCCCTGTTGCCCCCGTGGATTCGGCGCCTATGTATGGATGGATATATTTAAATTGTGTTAAAGGTCTGTTTGTCAAGTTTTAAAGTAAACAATAATTCAAAAAACGTTCAGAATTCAAATCAGAATTATGTTAAGCTTATGTTGCACATTAAAATTAATAGTTGCATAACTGACTTCTATGAAAAATAAAACCTAAGAAAAAAAAAGTTATAACAGTGTGTTCAAGATCTTCCTCTCTCTCCAGCGTTCGTATCACTTTTAAACATATTTCGGGCGCTTTCAGAATATGTGTTTTTTAAGTAGAACGAGAGTTAATCGAAGTACGCGTTGAAAATTTAATACGAGAAGAGAAAAATTTTTGAGCAAAATAGTCAAACTAAATGTAAATTAGTTTTTAAAAATCAAATTCTAAACAGAATTTGAACAGCTGTTAACTTACTATTTAACAGTTGTATAGTTAAAAAAATCTTAACTGTCGATTAGCTGAAAATATATTTACATATAAAAAACCTAACTTTACATCATCACAAATGAAGAGCCATTGTTGTAACAACAATGACTAACCATATAGCTGCTTGATAAGTTTATTGACCTTAAAAGAAAACATAATATGCATTTGCGTTAAATGTTAAAGCAGCAAGTTTAAAAAATTAAATATATTTATATTGCAGATACAAAACTTCGACAGAAATTACTAGATTTTCTTGTGAGACTTCTTCAATCCTCAAGGTTACATAAGTAAACAAATATTGTTTGACTTAGTTGTGGGTCTTGTTTTTCTACGTTTAGACTGGCTATGCTTTAACTGAATTTATTTCTTTAAAATATTATTTGTGAAACTTACTTGGCTATTTATGAAGATTAATTTTCAACATGTGATCACCTGTATAAGATTTTTGGAATATAAGAAAGTTAAATAAATTTGTGTGTGAATGTGATAGATTTTCTTTTCTTTTTTTAGAATGTCTAATCGTCAAATAGTAAAAAAAAGCAAATGGAGTCTTGACTTCAATAGTCCTCCTCGAACTGGTGTTATTTCAAAAGTTAAGAATTATGAGCATACTAACCCTACTGGATACTCTGACCAAAAAATCAATACCAGTGGTGATACTCAAGTTTCAGACTCTAATCTTGTATCAAAGCGATCATGGAACATTGCTTCAGGTCCTGCAAAGCAAATACCCATGAATCTATTCATAATGTACATGGGTGGAAGTTCAATTTCAATTTTTCCTATAATGATTCTTGGAATGATGATATTCAGACCAATTAAAGCCATGATGGCATATAAAACAACTTTTAAAATGTTTGAAGAAGATAAACAGGCAATATTTCTCAAACTTGCTTGGTTTCTAGGTAATTTATCTGGAATCATCATTGCCCTTTGGAGGTGTCAATCAATGGGTTTGCTCCCTACATCTCCTTCTGACTGGTTGGCATTTAAAGAGCATAGAAAAAGATTAGAATACATCATAGGAGGAATGAATTATTAAATCGAAAGAAGTTTATTTAAATTTTGGCTTCAGAAAAGAAGCAAAAATATAAAACTTTAAAGTATACATAGCTTATTGTTTTTTTTGTTTGTTTGTTTGTTTGTTTTTTTGTGTAAATACTCTAATAATTACTGCAACATTTAAAATCCACTATAAAGATACAGATAATTTAATCAGCTGGTTTCTCTTAAATTCATAATGGAACTTGGTATTTTCAGTAATTTTTTCTTGAAAAACTTAATGATAACCGCATTTCAGGGCCTTTTATTTCATCAATATTTGGCATAATTTTACCAAGTTTTTTTTTTTTCTTTTCAAGTTTTAATTTTGACATGAAAATATATCTGAATGGTAAGATACTATTGCGAATAATTTGAAATAACATGAATAATTTGATAATACCATTCCGAATAATTTTAAAAAACATGAAACTATATCTTAATTGTAAGATACTATTCCAAATAATTTAACCCCTAAATGTTTAGACATTTGTAAAAAATAGTTACCCTATTCCCCTGACTTGTAAGAAATGAGTATAATTTTTTAGAAATTAACCAGAACTTAAAATTATGAAACTATAATTAACTAGATCAATCCCAATCAAAAATTACAGATAAATTTTGTCAATTTTTTTTTTAACTAAATTTTACAAAATTTATAAAGAAAGGTTTCAGCTAATAATAATAATAAAAATTTATAAAGAAAGGTTTCAGCTAATAATAATAATAAAAATTTATAAAGAAAGGTTTCAGATAATAATAATAATAATTGTTATTGTTATTATTATTGTTGTTGTTGTTGTTGTAACTGTTGTTAACACTATTTCACTTTACAAAGTCCTCTAGCTATATCGCTGGCAGATAAGATGCATTTTATTAATGGCAACAATAGCACTGCCAAAAATAATTGCTAAAACTGATAAGCGGTTACTATATGCAAGAGTCTATTAAAAAAAAAAGAAATTACAAGTCGTAAACTAACAAGTTTTCAAAAAATGCACCAATACTATCATATAGCATAGAAATGATGCAAATTGCAATACTGCATCACTACAAGCCATAACTGATTGAAAATATACCAAGAAATACACGATTGCTTACAGGTAATAACAATTAGTTAACTAAATTTTCAACGAGCATAACTGAATTAAACAAATAAGAGTATTTGAAATCAGATCCTGTGTGCTATAAGGCAAAATATATTTACAGGCTGGAAAAACCAGTATAATGTATACAGTGCTTGAAAAACAGATCACATTGTGTACTATTTTCAATAAATCATAACTTAGACCATGGCAAACAGTTTGTAAACTCTTAACTGATGCTAGATCAAAAAACATTGTTCACTGTTTAACAATTTCTAACTGCATCATCAGGAACTTGTATTGCATTATTGACTTCTGTTGCATTCTTCCTTTTCGGTTTTCGGCTCCCTTCCCTCGATCCCGTGAATTTCCAAACCACGTAGAATGTTACTTCTCAAGCATCTCCTTGCTTTAATGGCAAAGTTTTGTTTAGTAGTACCTAAATACATAAAAGACAATTATGTTGATGCCGCAGTATACATGTTGAATTATTATTATTATTACACCATTTTGCAAGTATTACTTTTCTGGGCTAAATGTTGTGATCTAAATAAATAACTCAAAATTAATACGTTGCTGTTAAATATGGGCATACAAATTTGAAGTGAATACTTACTAAACAAAATCTGAAAGTGTTGCAGTGCTCAAAATTTAATTTTGCTTCGTTGGCCAATCAAGTTACACTGTCGCGCTTACTTAGATGTCACTAAATAGGCCCTGTTTTGTTTGATAAATTGTGTCAAGCTGCCTCCACTACTGAGAAGAATTAGGAAAGACATTATTACCTTCAAGTTCTACAATCGAACCAAGAAATGACCAGAAAGAAATGTTTGAGCTGTTAAATAAAGGAATACCATCAATATTTATGTGAATTGTAAGCTGTGTAATATCAGATGAAATAAAAGATTTATTTAGGAGCAAAGATAATCAGTTTTTTAATCCTATACAAAAATATTCACCACTAGCTACATAAGCAATAATAATGTTTCGATCAGTTCTAAGAAGTGTTCTAGCATCTTTAGGCAAACCTAAATATGATTTTTGCAAATTCTAAAGCAAATTATTTATAGCACTATGAGATATGTTAAATGTAATCGTCCATTGCTTTAATTCATCTGATACACTTTCATTCACTTTAGTTACGCAATTGTTGCCATCAATATCATCACTGTCTAAATCATCATGCAAACAAGCTTTCCATTCTATGTTAACACTTGATTCTTGAAAACTAATGATAGAGTTAGTAAAAGGTAAATTTATATTGTCATCCGACCAGCATTAATTTTCGGGAATTTTAGGAGAAGACTCGGGTAACAAAGTATTTTTGACAATTGGACATGATTTAGAAGAATTAAACACTAAAATATTATTCAACAACTCGGATTCATTGCATGATACTTCTTTCACAATTCTTGCTATTTCAGCAGCAATTTTTCTACGTTTTGTTCTGTCTGAACTCATAGTAAGGTTACTTATATCTTCGTAATTTTACAAAATGTTTTTCTGTTATTTAACAAAATCAATTAATTAAAAAACAATAAATAGATAATAATATAATAAAAAATAATATAAAAAAAGTATATGGGTAATAAAATCTTATTAGGTTACAAATATTCCTCAATTACCAAAATAGTTTTATTATAAATTAAATGAAGATAGATTTTACAAATTATATGCGGTAAAAATTACTGACAACAATTGTTGCTTTCTCGCGGCGAACGCAACATTAACTCTACATTTTCTCTTCTAATAAAAAACTCTACTATCATCAACTCTACATTTTCTCTTCTAATAAAAAACTCCCATCTACAAAAAATTCGCCTTCAATTTACACTTTACAAATCAACTCAAATATGTCCATAAAAATACCGCTCGAAGTATGTTTATAGGATTTTAAGGAAACTGCGCAATGTCCATTATCTATAAATAGTTATTGCAAACATAACGAAAACATAATGAAACTGCAATGCCTAAAAGACTGTTAGTAAAAAAATTATCCTCAAAAAGATTTTACTATAGTCAAACAGTAAAAAAATTGCACTTATCCGACAATCGTAATTTAAAAACGGATAACTTAAACGAAATATTTGAAAAATATATGCAAAAAAAAAAAAAAACAACCACTATTTGAAAAAGAAACAACTTTAAAGCGTAAAAGAAATATAATATTAACAAAAGATCGCAAAAGCTTTACACAACAAAATGGCAATTTCAAACTTCACGCTTGAGGCAAATTTTAATACAGTCGATATGTGGCGTTAACGCCCGGGAAAACCGTACGGTTCCCGTCTGACTCCCGGTGCCATAAACCGGATGATAACCATACCAGATTCCCGGTTCAATACCGTACGGGACCCGTCTGTATAGGCTAGCTGGATAGTCTCTTAATTTTAAAACAGATCAAGTCGCCAATAAAACACGTACGCTTGTGTGTCAAATTTGAAAAACAAACCTTGCAATTTCTAACATTAAGTTAATAGACATTTCTCTAATTCGATTGCGCAACTAATTTCTCAGCTTGAAAAAGAGGCCAGTAAGGACAAAAATGTAAACAGATAAAAACTCTTTCTCGAAATTATAAAATTAAAAACATAATTTCGCTCCAAAAGATGTCTCATTCCAACCCAAGCATTTTCAGACCAAACGAAGTGAAAAAAGGTGGAAGAGGGATGTATTGCTGTATTCCACTGTGCGGAAGTTCGTTTTATAATAACAATATGGAAAAGACTAACATTGCTCTATTTTCTTTCCCAATTAAGAAAAAAAAACTTGATGTTTACAGAGCTTGGTGTAGCGAAATATTTAAATATAAACGTAAAGGAGTTGCTGATAAATTTGAAATAATGAAACACACGAAAGTGTGTGAATTTCACTATAGGCATGAGGAAATAAAAGTTAGTTCAGGATGCGGTAAAAAAAACTTTAAAATCAGGGAATGACGTTCCTAGCATTTTTTCATTCAAGACATCACAAGATAAGTTACTTAGAAAATCTCAATGCAAAAAGTTAAAATATCCAGAGTTTACAACTAATATTGATACTGAAACTCATACAATAATCGATTCTACCAAAAACTTAGATTGTGAAAATTGTAAACTTTTATCATCCGAAAAAACAATCATAGAAAAAAAAAAAAGAGTATGTCATGAAAGTTACAGAAGCTTGAAGAATATAAAACTTTAAAAATAATAAACGACCAGCTAAAAAATAATATTTTTAGCTACCAAAATTTTGAAAAAGAAAAAATAGTTTGCCGCTATTTGTTTACATTTTTGTCCTTACTGACCTCTTTTTCAAGCTGAGAAATTAGTTGCGCAATCGAATTAGAGAAATGTCTATTAAAAATGCGGCAAGATTAACGAAAATGATGTTCGGAGCAAACTACTTCCCCCTCCCCCTCTCGGCGGCCCTACATCAATTAAACTTGGTTCGAAGATGCTATCCAAATTTATCTGCAAAATCTGAAGCCTCGTGATTTTACATTTTCATTTGTGACATTCTCTTTAGCTCTGTTTGATGGCTGTTAATTATTTCAGTTCTCAGAATTCCGTTCCTCTATAATATTGACGTCCTTTTTTCTTTAATCTTTACAGATTAAAGAAAAAAAGACGTCAGTTTTAAATGGGAAATACAAAGTTATGATCTCTCGAATAAAAGAATTAAATATGCATTTATTATTATATTAATAGAATACCTATTAATAAAAATGTATAGATTATCCAAAGTAAAAATTAAAATCCGCTAAAAATTATGCTTTCTAGAGTTTAATTGCATCTACGTTTAAAAATACGAACCAAATAGAAGGTTAATCGGTATGCAGAAACGATTTCTGTTAAAACCAAGAAACTGTCAATGAGCCATTGACACGCCAACTATTCACACAAGCAACACAAAAAAGTTACCAATAAGAGGTATCAAAAATTAGCATATACTAGAAAATTTTTAAATTATTAATTACTAGGAAAAGTTACGCTTAACCCGTAAAAGTCCGATCGTTTTATTTCTTTCGATTCTTTACATCCGTCTTTTTTAATGGTCTTTTAGGTTGTTTTTTTGACTTCTTTAAACCAGTTGACTTACAACCGTTCGAACTTTTCTTATTTGATGTCGTGGTTGCTTCTTCCCTGGTACGCTTTTTTGAAGACTTTCTTTTACGGTCGTTTAAAATCTTTTCTGTAGCACTGATGTCGGTTAATTGGTTTGGCATATCCTTTTCCTTTAAGTCACATGCAACAACCAGTGAAAAGTCAGACTTCTCTTTTGAGTTTCCATCGATAGAAGCACAGAACATCGCCACCTCCTCCTCCTCGTGATCAATACAGAAAGAGACTTTATTCATTGAGAGAATTTCATTCTCAGAATGTTTATCACAATACGAGTTAGGGCATAGTACGCACATTGATTTTGCAAGCTTCCCACACACGTCACAATAATGCCATGGACATTCCCATCTCCCGTAAGGTCGTTTTTCCAGCTTTAAGCATTCAACATGGTAAGTTTTGCTACATTTGTTACGACTACACATAATTAACTCTCCGCCATCTCCACAAACAAAACACTCATCATCGTGTACTAAAAACAAAACCATTTTCCTTAGAAAAGAGCAGAAACTTTTTGTTTAAAACCGTCTATAGTAGAAACGCTTTTCACAGCAGAGGGGGTTGATCACGAAATCAGGTTCTTACAACCAACCGCATGAAATTCATTTGGTGGTAATTTTTTAAAAATTACTATGTCTACATTATAGATTTGCTAATACAAGAAAATATAGTAATAGAAAAAAAACGCAATTAGTTTGCTGAACGAATTTAAACATTTAATTTATAATATTTACTTGATAAAAACTTATTTTTATGATTACATTTTACACGTTCTTTTAGCAAACAGGCAATAATAAAGCATTAAAAGAGAGAATTTTTATGCATTCAATAAGACTTCACGTTTTAAGTTTTCATACTACAAGGCACTACAGTAAATATAATTATAAGCAGTCAAGGCTGCCACGGTAAAAATCAAAACCCAAATACATATATACTTTGGAAAGATACTTTGATTATTATCAGCACTTTTCATTAATAAATCCAGTGTTTTTTTTAAATCTTAATTCAAAGACTTTTAAGGAACCTTATATAAAATTACGTCAACTATTCGGCTGAAAACAAAATAATTATACAACAGATCATTTCATCACAGATTAAGTGCACTTAGCCACTTCAACAGCCATCTACTTCCCTCAAGCTGGCAGTACAAATAGGCTGAAAAACTATTTGACAACAATAACTGCAAAATTTAGAATGGAATTAAGTGAGAAGAAAAAAGGTATAACAGTTTTAAAAAAAATTGTTGTGGGATAAGATTTCAAAACCGAAGTGTCAAGTAAAAACTCAGTAAAAAGATCTTTCCAGGATTTTACATCCAAGTTTGAAAAATATAAAGACTATTCAAGATGCTCCTGGGCAGACTTTGAAATGCAGGACTTTCTAAGACCTGTGGTAATCCTGGTAGAAAGAAGTTATGAAGAGTTTTTCAATGTTTTTTCTGAAATTTCTCTAAAGTAATTTAAACTACATTAACTATACAAAAAATAATTTTTAAAACAATAACAAAAGAATTTAAATACTTCATTTTTTAATTAGTTATTATTAACAAGTTCTACTTCTAGAAAGAGTCAAGCCTGTCATTTTAAAGTTTTACCAAACCATACAATGACAAACCTTCCTAATTGAGAATTCATAAAACTATTCAAAACTAATTAAGTAACCAACCAAATCTCTGTTGCTTTTTTATCTTCTTTTTATCCTTCTTCAGTTTTCCTTTTTCTGCAATTGCAATTGAATGTTGAGTTTTTGGTGGAACGCCCAAAAATCCACTGCAATTGGCGGCACCACATTTACATTGCTTTTTATCATTACCTGTTTTGGAAATTTTAAAATTTTTATTCAAAATTTAACTAATAATCACAAATGAAAAGAAAAAAAAAAGAAAAAAATCAAATGAAAACATACCAAGAGAGTCTAGATTGTAATTGAAGCATAACTCTTCACCAATAGATATATCCTTTGTAGCAAACAAACCAACACGAATCTCTCCATTTACAGTCCACTTTTGCGTTTCACAATTTGGGTTACAACTGTGGTTCATAAAGCGAGACATATTACCTTTAGGATATGCATCTATTATATTATCTTTATCAATTGTAAGAAAGTAGTAATCTGAGATATCTTTTTCATGATATTCGCGTACACGTTTATGACATGTCTCTTCGTCGATGAGCTCACCAACATACTCAATTACAAATTCTCCACATTTGATTTCTAAAACAAAAAATTTTTTCTCAAACTTCAAAACTTAAATAGTTTTTTAAAGAATTGTAGAAAAACCTAAAAAAATTGTAAAAAAACCCACAAGAAAAAAAGCTTTTTTTGAGAGGCAATTTAAAAATACATTTTTTAAGAATTTCACAAACTTAAGACATCAACTTCAAAAATGTTTTCATAAAATAAGAGTACTTTATAAATATATAAAAGTGTTATATATAAATAAGTGTACTTTGTAAGGAATGTCAATATTGCAAGTAGGCAATAATTTCTCTTTCTATTCAAAAAATGTACAGATTAGAGAGTATTTTAAGTAGCTAAAACTTTGAGCTTATAGAAGCTGTTGCAAAAACCTTTAAATTGTATAATGACTTTTCATTTTTCATTATCATCATTTAACTTAATTTAAATTTCTTTAAATGAAGAGAGATGCTCCTAGTTAAAAAAAAAAAAAAGCAAAAAGCTAATTGTTGAAAAATTGAAAATTTTGTTAGTTGTAAATTTTATGAAAAGTTGTAGCTTTTTTTTTCTTTTTCAGATTTATTGCTCAAAAACAATGGAGTATGACAATGCTGTGATTTGGTGACAAAGACTTTTTCAATTACATCAAGCAATCCTCTCTTCTCTGAAAGGATTAGCCAGTACAACACTTTATATGATTCTTAACAAATTAATGAAGTTTTTTTTCTTCTCAGTATTATGATACATTTTCCTTTTTTAAAAACTGCAAAAAATGCAATTTTTTAACCATCATTTTATCTCTTTTTGTTGATTTTAAACTGAAATGTGCTATCTTTAATCCCCACAATAACTTGCCTTTCTAAATAGCCGATATTTAAACATTGTTGGATAACCCTAATCTGCTGAAATAAGAAAATACTAGTTACTTTAAATCAAATTAAAAAAAACCTGTGTCTGCCATCAAGCCCCATCCTCTGCCTTCGCTTTTAAAAGGATGACACTTCTTGTATTCATTTTTTTGCATTTGCTGGTTTTGACAACTATCTCCAGCTGGACACGTCTTGGCATTGCATTCAAACAGTAACATCCTGTTTAAACATTCTGACTCTGAAGAACAAAGACTTTCTTTTGAACATTCACAAATAGGCCACTCAGATTGATCAAGTATATTTCTTATGCAAGAGACAGGGCGATTACTCTGAAACAAAGATTAAAAGAATACAATAGCAGTAACCAAAGTAACCAAAACCATTCACAGATTGATTATAAAAATTTGAACATAGTTTCATTTCAAATAACCAAGGACTTGATAAAATTTTACAAAAAAAAAAAAAAAAAAAAATGTACTAAACATTTGTTATAGTTGGTAAAGTATTTTTAATGGCACAAATCAGATCTTGATCATAATATCATAAAAAGTTTCTTTTAACTCTTAAAAGAAAAAAATTTTCTTTCAAATTCATGAAAAACATTTTTTTATGTTTTCTAAAAAGAAATATGTGTGATGGAACATTGAAAAGTGGCAAGTACTAACTCCAAGGAGGGTTGATAAGATGATAAAAGCTCACAAATCACTGTTTGATGGAGGTGCCAGTTCCAGCTCTGAAACTTTTCAAGCTTGATGTGGTTTAATAAAAAATATGTTTAATCAGTGTAAACAAAAGCTGTGAAGAGTAGAAAGAAAGTTGTATGATCAACTGTTAACAGCACACCAATTTTTTTCCAGAAATTCGGCTAAAAAAGAGGATGAAAGCTTAATTAGTAGGATATCAACATAAAAAGAATTTGAAAGGGGAATTTAATGTGAACATTGTATAAAAGGTGCACATTAGGTTTACCAGCTATCACATGTAATATATAAAATATGGTCAGCCATTTTACCAAGTACTTTAATCTTTTAAATAGTATTTTGTGGCATAAGTTTCATAATTATTTTCTATTAGTTTAACTAATAGATGCAACTCATTCTCTAATGAACAGAATGGAAACTGATGATAAACACAATTCCAGAAGATAGAAGATGCATTAAATACTGCTCATTGCTTTGATGCATGTTTGTTGATCAAAAACAAATTGAGTTAACTTGTTCTTAATAAATGAATAAGCCTGCTGTTATATAGGAGCATAGGTTTTTGAAAAGACTCCATAAATACCCATCACTTCACCAACAATTAACAACCCCTATTTGATGCTAAACTAACACTAAACAAAAAGCTAACAATTGATGTGATGGAAAAAATTGCTATTGAACATCCTTCATTGAGATCTAATGCATTTCAGTGTAAACAAGGTTAATGATGACTACCAATTGGAACAGTTCCCCACACAGTTAACTATAAGAACTGTTTCAACTGATAGTCATCATTAACAAGGCCTAATGGTAACACTTTTTAACAGCACACTACCACTAAAGTATTTGTTTGGTTTTGCATCACAACACACTAGACATCTTTTCAAAGCACTAAATATTCCACAAACTTTCCAAACCAATATTTGAGGTACAAAGGAAGTGACAACAACTACACTGTTAGCATAGGGAAAGTGAAAATTTTGAAAGCGGTCAAGATTGCACCTTAAGTGAGGAGTGTCTTAGATAGAGTCTTTAACACAGTTAACTAAACTGTTGCAGCAGCAACCTTAACATCTGCAGAAAAAAAACTGGGGACGAGAGGATAAAAACTAGAAACATTTTTTGTTCTACTGATAATTCCAGCTTAAAAACTCAAAATGAATAAAACACAAACCAAAACATAACATACTTTAATAGCTTTAAATGGAGGTGGTTTATACAACTTTTTTTTTCCTAAAATATCAGATACAATTGCACGCTGCTTCTCTAACTCAGTAAATGCTTCTTTGGCCTCTTCAATAGCTAAAATAAAAAATAAAAAAAATTTTAACAAAAAAAAATAATTCATTTAACATTATAAGTATAGAATCTATTTCATTTTCAAAGTAATCATACTTTAAATTCATTCTGATCGACCCAATGTAATTCAGGTCCCATATTATATATTAAACCTCTAGATAATCTTCTGCAGCCAAAGCAAAAACTACCAAAAACAATATTAGCCAAAAATATCTTACATAATTTGCTTGTTTTAAACAGGTGTAATATTGTGTGAAGAAATTTCAATATTTATTTTTGTATATTCCTTCAGTAGCTATTAAACTATCACTGAAAGAACTTTCATAATACATAAAACTTACCTTTTTTAAAGTAATTTGTAAGAGAAGCACTTAACTTCCCTGCTGCATTTCCTCCTTTATCACCATCTTGATATTTAAAAACTCTTCCAGAATGAACCCATGAATAATCTTTTGAACCAAAAAACATAACTGGAAATTGACCAATAACATGAGGCAAATTAAGGATCTTTTCTGGAATCTCACTTGGAATGCACACTTTGGCTGGCCACCACCTATAATTAATATGAAATAAAATAAAAGTTTAAATGAAAGAATAACTATGTAACTTAATCCTTTAAGTATTTTAGTTAAAAACATACCTATAAACTCCATACTTGACCCAAACAATATCATTGTATCTGGGTTTTTTTCTTTGAAGACAGTCATTGCAATGCCATGAATTTTCTGGTACTTCTTTTAAGTCCTCATAACATTCAACATGAAAAGAAGCTGGACATGTATCACAACAAACTAAGGAACCCCCTTGTGAGCATACAAAACACCAGGTAACATTGACACCTAAGTGCAGAGTGTTATTTTTTTGTGGCTGAAAATGGCAGTCACAAATCATATTATTATTTGTTATAATTGTACAGCCAGCAACAAGACAACTTGCTTGATGATATGCTGTTGGACATCGTATACATTTTATTAGCTTGTTTAAAGGACTTTTGTAGCTCTTTTCAGAACAAAAACTGCAACTGTGTAAAGGACAGCTAAATGTTTTTGTATTTTCTTGAAACTGAGATTGCATAAGAGGAATCTTAAGTAAGCAATTTTGATGGTAATACCTCCCACACGTATTATGGGAACATTTAATGATGGCTCCAGGACTTTTGCACATGAAACAGCAGTGGTTGTTAGTTAAGCACTCATCGCAAGTAAAACTAGGTTTTGAACAGCTCACACCCAAGCAATCAAAATGAAAAGAATTGAAACAACTTCCATTGCAAGTGATTAATGTACCTTCACTTCCTTCACAAATACTACAATACAAATCTTTTTTAAGGTTTGGCCATGCATCACTTAGATCTGGATCTAATTTAACTTGAGTAATTTCTAAAGCACTTGTCAAATTTGACACTGTCTTTGATAAACTTGAGTCAACTTTTTTTTTTTTACTATTACTTTCTATAGGCTTTATAGAAGTTAATTTTCGCTTTTTGCTAATTCCATTTTGACTTAGCGAAAGGTCTAGATTATCTTTTCCTTTAGATGTACAGTTTTTCTGCATATTTGTCAGGCTTATGCGACATTTTTTGTCAGAAGTTTGATTTGTATAAATGTTACACTTGTAGTTATCTTGAGAGGTTTTGGGAGAGTTTTTTGAAGAGGAAATACCTATAGGCTCATTTTTTATTATTTTGCAAGAGGAATCTTTTTTTAATTCTTCTGAAACAACATTTTCCTTTCCATGCTGACCAGTAGGGACCACTATTTCTAGTTGTTCACTTTTTTTTTTTTTTTTAGTCTTTAACTTCTTTTCTGAACTATTACCTTGAAAAAGTTCTGATCCAGTGTGAAAATCTTCAAATATCTTTTTCTTACGTGTTCGTTTCACTTCAATGATATCCATTTCATTATCACTTTCGAATTCCCTTTGAATGCAGCTAGCAGAAAGAAGGTTTAAAGGAACTTCTTTCAAAATTACTTTTAAACTGTCATTACCCAGGTAACTGTCATTCAATAACTTACCAAAAGATTTTCCATCTTTTTCTGTTTCACTGTTAAAAACTGGTATTGATTCATGATAAGTGTCAGCATTGGTTTTTACAGATATCTTGTTTTCTTGGAAAGACTAAACAAAAGGGGAAGAAAAAAAAGTGACCTTGCAATAAAACCGGAAAATAGAATGTCCAAAAGCTTTTTTACAATAAGAGATAGTAATAAAAATTCAAAACATCAAAAATGATAAAATGCTTTTTACACTACATAGTACACATTTACACTACATAGTAGTTATACATATGACGTTTACATCTGTATATTTACGTAGGTACTTTACATATTGTATTTTACATATATTATTTACCTTTTCAGGTATAATTTTTTTAGGTAATTTTGCTTTCTTGGATAATTTAATATTGGCAGCTCCAGGTAAGTTATCTTGATAGCTATAAGTACAAATAAGTTTTCTTTGCTTTCGATCTAAAGACAATGCACTTTCAGCTTGAATAACAGCATGATCCCAAGATTCTTTTAATGATGAATTTGAAAATTTCAAAGATGTTAAACGATTTGGGAGTGAAAGAAATGCGTCCAAGCCTAAAGATCAAAGTAAAAAAATTTCCTAATCAAACTTATACAAACACTATATTGGTTGTGAATATATTTGCACTTATAAAAAAAACAACCTTTCCTGAAAAAAAAAATTCTATTTGAAAAGCAACCAACTTTTTTTTTTAAAGCCTTAAACAAGAAGAAAGAGGATATTTTAGTTTTAGTATTTAAGGTGTTAATTTATTTATAAAGGGCAGTTAGTTATATACTAACATTGTAAACATTATAAAGAAAAATTTTTATCAGCATAGCTTGACATAAAAGTAGTATTATGTATTCACTTTTGTAAATTTACATTTATATAGATTTTTAAAATCTATCAAATAAACATTAAAGACAGCCATAAAGTTAAGTCACTTCTAAAATATCAGAAAATATACATTTTTAACAATTTAGACTATTTCTAACTGTGTCAGTGTAGGCAAATCTGTAAACTACGTATTATGCCTACCACTGAAATCCATGAGATTTGTTTTAGAGACCCATCCTCTTGTAGGTACATCACCAAAGAATTGAACATGATACTTAACAGAGTTTCTAACTGCTTGACAAAATACAGCAGTGTTTGGATCATAAGATATCATAGAAGGCCACCAATTATGACCAGGGATTTTTGACCAAAATACATCTCCAACAAGATAAGAATCATTAGCTTTGACTTTTGTAAAAACAGTCCTGTCAAAATTATCAATCAGATCTTTCATGCCTTCAGAACTAACTACTAATTTCTCAGTTGTATGGAGTGGCAATAAGCATATAGCATGTGTACTATCGTTGTCGTTTATATATGGAAATCCTCTTTTGCATTTATTCTTTGCTTTTGATTTTACAGCGTATACCTTTTTAACCTTTAGCTTCATTTTATTTTGCCTTCATAAATAAACTTTTTTAATTTAAATAATTTAATTTTAAAACTTTTTAACACTGCAACTCTTTATAGACGCACTTTGAGCAAATACTATGCAAAGTTAGAGACAAATCTCATGGCTTCCATGGTGGCGAAAGGCAGGAAATCTAAATTTGGCGCCAATTGGGTATTGGGAAACGGTATGTAATAGCTATTTTTTGACGGCAGCCAAATTGAGGGTTATACAACGTTTTTAGCTTGGGTTTTCATTAACTAAAATTTTAGAGTTCGAAGTTAAAAAGTGGAAATAAAGTTGATTCTATTGCTTAAAAAAATAAGTTCAAGATTGAAGCACTATGTTTAAGTTCGAGATTGAACCATTATGGGACCTAAAAATAATGCATTATGGGACTTAAAAATAATGCATTTTGAAAGCATATTTCTTTACTTAACTTCGCTCTAGGGTTACTTAATTTTGAGTTTAATGTAGACAGGGTTATTTTCAAACAGGCACGCATGGGTACCGTAAGGAGTTTTCTCCGGTGAACGTTAATGGGTATTAGTTGGGAGTGATTTTTACAGGTATGAAAAAGCTTAATGACCTTTTAAAGGAAAATCGCTGTTAGATAATATTGCTGATTTGAAATACAGGTTTTTCTTAGTTTTAGTTTAATCTTAGCAGCTAAAAAAAGTATTTGATGGAAAACTGCAGATGATGTAGACAATGACGCTGATGATGAAGCAGATGGTATTAATGTTATTTTATCTGGTAGGGGTGTTGTGACAGAAACTTTGCAAGCACTGGTGTTTTGAAGTACTGGTGTTAAGCATGTGTAGATTCACATAAAAAAGATCGTTTAATTATGCGTAAACGCCGATATATCTATGTGAAATTCAACATAATTTATATACAAACTAATTCCTTTGACATTCACTCTTAAGTCTTTTTATGCATAAAGTTATTTACAAGTAACGCTAATTGATTATTTGTTATAATTACACTCCCCCTTGGTCATAACGACCATTTCACCTCAAGTGCCTTCCTCTTTCGTTTGCTCCTTCGCAAAATTGGCGTCTGGTTTGTCTCGCCTTCAGGCAATACAACACACAGTTCTTCATCATCATCTGGATCCTCATTCGATTCGTTATCGATTCTTACGTGTTTTAGGTCGCGTATTTGTCGACACACTTTGTCCAATTCAATCTTGTATTAATAGTCGCATCGGTTATCCGGGGGCTTTACCCATACTTTGTCCCCAAGTCTAAGTTTGTTGGTGATCTTCTTATCATGTGCATTTTTATTGTCGTCAATTCCTTTTACTCTAATTTCGTATTGGTATAATTTATTTGCGGATGCTGTTGAAGACTTATTACAATCTTTTGGACTGACATTATCCCAACAAACTGCCTCCAGTATGCTGCACGGAAACTTCTTCGCTGTTCTTTTGACAGTGCCATGACATTGTTCTGCAATTCCATTTCCTGAAGGTACGTAAGCTCACCTAAAGCTAAGTTTAACGTTCCATTTGTTCATAAACTTTGAAAATAATGTACTTCAAAATACTGCAGCATTATCAGTCAAAATTTCATTTGGAGCGACTCGTTCTAGAAAGATTGCGTTTAATTCCTGAATAACACATGCACTTGTTTGATCTTTAAGATGGCGCCATATTGCATACCGTGAAGCCCCACAGTCAATCAGTGTAAGATAGTGTTGCCCCTCATAATGAGTTATATCCATACCAAGTCGTTGCCACGTTCCTTTTACTTTGATCTTCCCTCTCAACCACTTTATTGGACTTAGATCAATGGATTGGTGGGCTATACATTTTTCAACCACTTGTCTGAATTCTTCCCTGCTTACTGATGGGTCAATTCTACGAACAAAATAAACTGTTCTCTTCGCACCATAATGTCCTGTGTATCTATGAACATGATTTATTTCTTTGGAAAATAGAGAAGCACTAATCGTTCCACCTGCAGCAAGTTCAGGGGGCTTATCGACTATATTTAACCAACTTCCAGGCACTAGAGTAAGTGCATCGGCTAAATTAGACTCCAAGGGGAAAAGTTTGATATCCACTCAGAGTTCGTATTCGTCTAAAATAGCCGTCTTCTAATCAGCATTTCGTTAGAAGCTTTTGTCTTCAATCTGGATTTTCCAGTCAGTACATCGGTGACCCACTGAAATACTGCTATTGAATCAGTGAAAATATTCAAGATATTCATCTTTCAATCGAGACCCAGGTTTAGTCCCATGATTATTGCATCGAGCTCCGACATGCTTATATGTGTTATATTATCTTTTCTTAACCAACAAGCGTCTTCGATTATATTTCCATCAACTTCGACAGTCACACCTAGCGCTAGTGAACTAGTAACCACCCACACTGTTGCCTTGTTGCCATAAACATTCCAAACTCCTTTGGCAGGATCGTCGTTACGCGTTCTTTTTACCATATCGTTCACCATTTTTTCAACAAAATCGCATTATATCTTTTCATTCCATGTTTTTGTTAGGGTGTTTGCCGATCTTTAAACAAATGACAAAGCTTTTCGCAACCAACCAGTTCCTTTCCAGATTTTTTCGTCTTGCGATTGAACTTTGTCCAACACCGCTTTCATTATGACGAACGCAACGTTTAGGCTAAATCCCAAATGTGTTAAACGAAACCTTTGTCAACGGAACACAACAGCTTGGTAATGCACCAAAACCTACATGCAACTCAATGATTTTGAGTTGCATGTAGGTTTTGGTGCAGATTTTGGTGCAGATAAACCCTAATTATTTCTCTTTCACCAGCAACAAACTGTAGATTAACATTACGAAAAAAAGAAGTCCATATGGTTTTTAAACAGTATGTTGCTTTTCATTTGGCTGGCAGCAGCTGAAAAACAGTCATCTAGTTTGAGGTTTCACCTGTAAATATGCTATTGCCGGAGGTGGTGTTTTTTTTTTGTGAGAGCAATTCATCCCATAAGATACGCTTGAACTCACATTCGATTCTATAAACTACTCCCTTTCTATAACCAAAAGCGCTAAAGCTCTATTCAACTGGGACACAGAGACTATTTACTCTGCCAACGCTTGATTAACATGTGGCAAACATTGTTGAAATTATTAGAATAAGCGTCACTTAGCTTTGTGCGTTATTGGGCTGTATTGTTGTTATTGAATTATATTGTTGATATTTATGAACACAAAAAAATTATCTGCATAGAATATCGACAATAATAAACACTAAGAAAAACTAATGAGCAAAATTCTCCAATCTTTATTTTCTTTCTTGGAATAAATTTTAATTTAGTGAAGCATCTTTTTCTAAATGTTTCTTATGCATTTACTTTATGGATTGTTACCTAATATTATGCAAGCTTTCTGGATACTTTGCTTTAAAAATTAGAAAACATGATTTTTGAAAATCTTTGATAAGTTATTTGATTGACATTTAGGTCTGTGGAGAGGATGAATTAGGCTCGGGCCAACATACTCTGGTAGGCCTCTAGAGCCAAAGAACGGCTATAAGAAGTGCATGAGGGTTTTTAGTTAGCACCTCACCTGAAGAACTTTTAATTGGCTCAATTTTTTTTTTTTTTTTGGTTTCTGCTTGTGGTTAAAATAAAGTTTATTTTAAAAAAAACGTCATTATGACGTCATGGTATGAGACTTTTTTTTCATTTTTAAAAAAAATTATAAATATTTTCATACTTATCTATTTGAAAAAAAACAACAGTTTTTTCAACACTCCAACTGGTGGATCCTCATGCAGCGGGAGGCCCAGGGCAAAAACTCCGCAGTTACCACCTGGCGATAGGTTCATCAACACTTTTTTATGTTTGCAAAATAATGGTAAACTACTCAATATATTTATTTATTCAATCATATTTTTTTTACAACAATATTATCATTTATTATATTAAAAAACGTGTTCGAATTCATCAAACTCTAACGTAACGTGTGTTTAGATAACTAACGATTACTGTATTACAAATACGAAAACTTTTACGATAAAGGCTTATCTTAGATTGCGTATGTTTTAAAACTTAATTTATCTTTTTTTAGAATCGTTTTTATTTGAACACATACAAATACACAAAGGTTTATAAGATATACAATTTAAAACAAAAATTCGCTTTTTTGTAATACTAATTATTAAAGATATTTTGACACAAGGATTTTAAAAACTAATGCTAACAACATTACAAAACATCTGAATAAATCATTTTTAAAAAAGATTATTAGTCGTTGCTGTATGAAATTTTAAAAAGATTTGTTCGTTTGGAGCAATCAAAAACCTTATTTGTTAAAGAATATTCTGTTAGTTAAGAAAAGAAACCTAAATTAGAGATAATGTTTATGTAGAAATTAACCAACCCTGATTTTTAACTTTATATTTTTTTAATGTTAAATCAAAGTCAAAAAATGTTGTTCTAAAGTAGTGTGGGTAAAAATCGATGCTAGCAAAAAAAATTCCATCTACTTTTGAATTTGGCATTCATCGCTTCTATAATAAACTAAATAAAAAATGTATTTAAAAAAGGTGACCAAGTAAAAATTCAGTTTCATAAAAAGGTGACCAAGTAAAAATTCAGTTTCATAAAAAGGTGACCAAGTAAAAATTTAGTTTTCATAAAAACAAGTCAGATTTTCTAAATATTTTTTAACGGATTTACGATGTTGTTATAAATCTTTTATAAGTCCTTATACTCAATGCAAGTTCAGTCCCAGGATTAATCTTTATAGAACCTTTTGACAAAGTAGCTAAGTTGGTTTTTTATGCTAATTGTATATTTGTAAAGCATGACAAGGGTGATACATTTAATCTAAAAGAATTAATGCGATTTCACATTATCTATGGTGAATCATTAGCAGATTAAGCTTTGGCTAGGTATTTAGAATCTTCATGGTCCGTTTAGCAGTTTAACCATATATAGTAAGAAAACATGTAAAATCATAATGGCTCTATTAACAGATTATTTTGTTTCTTTAGAGCGAATGCAAAGCTTTTCTTGCATTGCATTCTAAATAATGACATGGTTTTCATCATCTCTACACACACATACACACACACATACACACACACACACACACACACACACACACACACACACACACACACACACACACACACACACACACACACACACACAAACACACACACACACAAATTAAGTAAAATAATTACAGACAGAAGCGTAAGGACATTTTTCTTTAATTTTAGTTATTTACTTTAAATTGAATTTAAGTTAAACTTTTACTTAACATGTTAATATAGATTCTTAATAGAAACCATGTTTAGCAGGAAATAATTCAATATTCAAAGTACGAATAAGAAATTTCGAAAAGATAATCTTATGCTGCTTCAACCTCTAATTAACAATACAGATTATAATCAAGCCGTTTTCTGTCCATACTAGCTGTTCAAAGTAAAGGCATTTTTTTATTTCAAACTATGATTTTCGTGAAAAAAATTCAAAAACCGTTGAATGTGTATTGAAGCGATCTAGAAGGATTCGTTTTTTTTATTTATTCAGATTTATATATTTTGTTGTTATAAAGGTATATTTAAAAAGATATATTTCTCAAGATATATTAGCGGTTGTATTACAGTATATATTTTCTTTTGCAGTTTTGTAAACTATGGCTGGCATTACCGAAGATGATCTCGACAATATCAGGGAGAGATTCGATCTTTTCGATAAAATTGGAGATGGGAGAATTGCAGATACTCAAATTATTGATGTACTTCGAGCCTGCGGCTTAAATCCTCTTACTGGCGACGTAGAAAAGGTATAGATCAAATTACTTAAATGACGATAATTTTTGAGATTTTAGCCCAATCGGTAACGTTAGCTAAATATAAAGGACTTTTATTGCTCAAGTCACTTCTTTTACAGATCAAGAAAGAATCAGCTTTGGTTGGCAAGCGCATTGACTTGGAGACATTTTGTCCGATATACGAACAAGTAGCAAACGCGCCTGGTCAAGCAACGTACGAGGATATGGTTGAAGCTTTTAAAACCTTCGATCGTGACCAAACTAACACAATTTCAGCAGCTGAATTACGTCAGTTACTTGTAAATCTAGGTGATACTTTAACCGAAGAACAGGCTGACCAAATAGTTCAGCCACACGAAGATGAGAAAGGTTCGGTGTATTACCAACAAGTTATCAAACAACTAATGGCATCATAATTTATAAACTCTGTATATAATAGTAGCAAGGAATACTTATAATCTTGAAGTATTTTACGGAATTCACCTTACAGCATCATAAATTTTTCAATGATGCCGCGCTTTTTTTAGCAGTAATAGCAAGCGAAAGCTACTAACATTGCGGTCAGGGCACTAATACTATCTTTTGAAAACTAAAAACCAAACAAATAAGAAAATATAGCTTTGGTCCACATAAAAAAAGCATTTAAATTTACAGTCAAAAAAATAGAAATCGAGTTGAAAACCAAGGCAACATATTATTTACAGGCACTTTTGGATTTTCTTTTCAATAACGCTTGAAAATAGATTTTTTTTCTCTCAGCAATAAATCTCATTGTGACTCTGAGCTTTAAGAGGGCTATTTTTCCATTCGGATAGGGTCAATTATGACGGTGAATTTGATGTACTTCAGTTATGTTATGAACTTTGTTAAATATGTCAGTGGGGCGGGGATTACTTATGCTCTATCGGGAAAAACATCGTTGGTTCAAAACAAAAAACCTAAATGTTTTAAAAAAAAAATTAAACGTAGCGTAAGAGTATATCAGGTTCATAAAAATATTGAATTAATATTCAAGTGTCTTTTCGCATTCATAGCAGCAGTTGTTACCTCGATTCAAACCGGGTTATTTGAAATGTTCAAAAAGAGAGCAGTCTGAGGTAATTTTTGCAACAACAAAGTATGAATGGCCGAAGAACCTGCACTAGAGAAAACTTCAAATAGACAATTTTTTTATTTTTAAATTGATTCTAACAAAGTTAAATTCTTCAATTATGATTTGTTTTACCTAAAGTAATATAAATGACGTTGGCTATATACTTTTCAGTTATATCTAAATCATAGGTTTTATTTAAAACATGATATGTATAGCATATTTATAAAATTTTTCTTTATGTTATCAAAATTGCTCATACTAAAAGTCAGTATTGGATAAAATTTCAATAGCTATGTCAAAAGTTTTTTTACTTTTTTTACTTTTTTTTTAAACATATATTGCATGTTGTAGCATTACAACCTGAAGAAAAAAAAAATAAAATGATAAATGAAAAGATTTCAAGTATAGAGATTTATGATAGTTACACAGAGAAAAGAATATCTAGTCATGATAATGTTGATTATGGGACTGACAAAAGGCAATTATCAGAAAGGTATGATATGAAATTCGTGTATATATAATTTTACTATACAAGATAACAAAAACTGATATGGCATTAAATGTTATTTGAAAGTTACAATTCAACAGTATATGTTTAAGGTGTAAAAAAAAAGAAAAGAAAAGAAAGATCACTCTCCTTAATTGAAATGGTAAAAATAATAATGGTTAAATATGGTAAAGTGAATAATAAAATGATATGATAATAACAGTAGCTATAAGAAAGTTACAATTCAACAAAATTTAGGTGTAAAAAAAAAGTTCACTCCCTAATTAAATATGGTATGTTCGGAGGTGTGTAGTTTTTACATTTAGTAAATCGCTAAAACATTTGTTTACAAAGTTCTTGATTGTTTTGATTGTAACATTAAAATGTCTTTGGCATTTTAAACTTTGACTTTGATAAGTTTATGCTGTCTAATGTTTTAGTTGTGAAGAGTGTTTAAATTTAAAAGTGTTATTGACTCTTAAAAGCTCCATAAAAAGGGAGGTTATATTTTTAAAAGAAAGATTTATCATATAAGCTTTTCAGATAATCTTTTAAGATAAAAAGTAGAAATCTTCTTTCTAATTTTTGTGCATGAATATGTATAGCTACTTGAAAATTGGATTGGAGAACATGGATATTTATAGTGAATCTTCTCTTGGGACTGATTTTAGTTTATATAAGAGGAGTTCTCCACAGAGGTAATCTATATAATTTATGTATGTAATGAAATTAAAAAAAAAAAAAAAATCAAATCTGATAATAAAAGTAGTGACATGTTCTTTTATTCAGGGTTTTTGTTAATCGAAGTTTAAGTATGGAAAATATTCGATTTTTTGGCTTTGATATGGATTATACATTAGCTGGTAAAATTATAATTCTAACAGTTCTAAGTTGTTTTGGGTATGTTATTTCTGAATTTTTCTTATTTTGAATATATTCATTCTATTACTTTTATCTAGTATATAAATCACCTGCATATGAAAGTATGTCATTTGATTTGGTTGTGGATCGTTTAATTCATGAAGGATATCCCACTGTATATTTTTTGCTTTATAGTTTTCTTAGATACTGTTTACTAATGTTATTTTTTTCTCTCTATTTATATATTTACCTTTTGTTAAAGGAATTAAGAAACTACAAATATGATCCTTCATTTCCTGTAAGGTAAATCCACATTTTGTTTGTTTTCCATTAAGTTTTATTAATGAATGAACTGAGAAAAGAATTTAACTGTTGGTTTTTCAAAGCATTTATTATTATTTGTTCTAAAACTGTTAACGTAACAATTCATTTAGGAGACCCTCTCCATAAAGAATTGTTATGACTTATATTATATAATCTTTTATATTATGTAATCATTTTTAAAGATATCTGTAATAAATCGTAAAGTTTCCAAAAATTCCATTGTTATACAAACAACCTTTGATTAACAAATATACAGTTAAGTCTGTTTAAACAATCCCTTTAAAAATAAATCAAAGCATTTAATCCAATTTAATGCTTCAGTTAATTTATTCAGTAATAATAAATGCTTCAGGTAATTTATTCTGTAATAGCAAATAGCAGATAAAAAGTATAATAATTTCTTCACAAATTGTAGAAATTTTTTTATATAAAAGTTATTTTAATGTAGAGGGCTTCTGTTTGACAATGTTTATGGGAACCTGTTAAAGGTATAAAATTTATTTGATAATCTTTTTTTCTAAAAATATAAACATGTTTATCTTTTTAATAATAGGTGGCTTATAAAGGAATTATGGAACAAATGCTAGTGTATTTGTGTTAACAAAAGATTATAATAGTTTATGCTTAAGTCTCTTCATATAAGTAAACAAATAAAAAAACATGAAGTTACTTATAAACTTTTAAGAGGTTTTATTATTACAAAATCCTGCATTTTGTAATTTTTATTTAAGAAGGTTTACCTTAAAATCTGTAGCCCTAAAAAAAACATTTTCTTTTTTTTTTTTAAGTAATAAAGTGTTATAAAAATATCTCAAAGTAATAAAGTGTTATAAAGATATCTCAAAATAACTAGAATTATAAAGATGTTATCTCAAAATATATGATCAAATATAAAAGTTTGCATATCTTGTTGCATAATTACAACTAGCACTAAATTTGAGTTATAACATTTTTAGGTTGATACCTATGGAAATATATTAACATGTGTTCATGGGTTTGAATTTGTAGTAGGGCAAGTGTTTTTATGTTAGTTGTTCATTCTAGTTTTAAAGTTTTGAATTGGTGTAAAAAGCTAGTTAAATTTAAAATGTTTAAATACAAGAATATTTTATTTTCCTATTTAAAATTCAAAAGAAATATCTGATTAACTGGTATAAATAAGGGAGTTCTAATAACAGTAGTTTATAAGTTTTTGTTTTATTTTTTTAGACCAGAATTGAGAAATACTTACCCAAATAAGTTTGTGCAGGTAAGTTCTTCTATACTTTTTCCTTCAGTTCTTTCCCTTGTAATTCATATTTAGTCAATATTCTTTAATTATTGGTGTTGTCAGGTAATCTAGGTATCTTAAAGATTTAAAGCTTAAAAACAGGTTTTCACAAAAAGTTGTACTTTTGGTTAAACCATGAATTGTGATTAAACCAAGTGTATGTATTAAATCTGATTTTTATAATTTTTAAATATATTAAATATATTTAAATATATTTGAATATATTTAAATGTATTAAATATATTTAAATATATTAGATATATTAAATATATTTAGATAAATTTTTAAATATTGTTTAAACTTATTTAAATATATTAGGTATATTTAAATATATTAAATATATTTAAAAATATTAAATGTGATTTTTGTTTTACTTTTGATGTTTTTTTTGTCAACTAAATTTAGCCATTATACATCTCTAGTTTTAAATAGTAAACTTGTATTACTTCTAGTTTACAATTATCTTTCAGTTTCGAGAAGGATTCAGAGAATAATTTAAAAAAAGGGGTCTCTTTAATATTACAATCTGTTTGGATTCAGATATCTTGGTGATTTTATTTTTAGTTTGATAAAGAGAGGTTTACAATCAACAACACTCTGTTTAACTTACCTGAAATCTACTTGCTTGCATGTATTGTGCACTTGTTCGAGAAAACGCTTCCTGAATTCAAAAGGTTTTATAAAAATGTTTAACCGTTTTAAGTTTGTGTGTTCTGTAAGCTCTTGAAGGTATTGTAATTTTTATTTTAAAGATGATTAGTATTTGATTTTTTTTATTTAGAGAGGATAAGGGTGTTGTGAACAACAATGTTTTTATATCTTATAAAAGCATGGGGAGAGATATTCGTCATGCCATGGATTGGGTTCATACTTATGTAAGTAGATTACTTATTCAGTAAAAATTTTACATTTTGAGATGTTTTATTGTCTATAACTTCTTTTTTCTACAAAAATAAAGACCAATGGGAAACAAAACTTCCTGTCTAAATTTCTCTAATGATCTTTAGAATTAAGCAATAACTTTGATGCCTTTTCTTTCTAAGGAATCTTTCCAACATGCTATCTAACAACCATGTAAATCTACATAATTTTAATACATAAGATTTTTTTAAAATAATAAAAAGTTACATTTAACTAACTTATGGTAACTAATTTAACTAACTTTTAAGTAATAATCTATGCTGTTGATAAACAAACCTTCCATAACTATTTTTTTTTAACAAAAACCAATAATTGTTCTAAGTTCTTAAAATTTTTTTTATTCTTTCTCTTTTCAAATTCTTTTTCATGGGAAAAATTAATTTTAGGGCAAGTTAAAGTCAATTACTATTGCTGACCCAGAGAAATACATTGCAAAAGACGTAAACTGAATATGTTTTAAATTTTTTTATTCTTTAAAATTCTCAAATTTTTTTTTTTACTCTATTTTAGTAAATATTCTTGATATTTTCAAACTGAATTATAAGTCATAACAAAATATTTCTCATTCATATATTTTTGTTGCAGCCACGAATTCCACAGCTACTTTACAGGTTGGAAGGTTATTTTAAATGTTTTTTTTCTTAAATTTTATAATTTTGTGCTAATTTTGGCACCTTTTAATTTTGTTTTAATAGTTTTTTTAACTTTTTCTCATTTAGAATGAGAAAGGCAGGGAAAAAAACATTTTTACTAACCAACAGTGAATATAAATATACAAAGGTGTCTATAAATGTTTTTTTATCATGTAGTGTTTTGTACAATACTTTTATAAAGTTTCTACTTATATAATATTTGTTGTATAATACATTTATTTAAAGAAAAAATTGAGGTTAAAAAAACAAAGTTAGTTGAAGAGGCATTTCCTTTTGTTAAATTAAATATAACAAGGTGTAGTTATATTAAGTAGAGAAATTTTACTTTGTTTTGGTTTGTTTTTCAATTAAAGAATTTTTTTTGTTACAGGAAGTGATGAAGTTTCTCTGCGATTGCAATGAAAGTCCAGAGGTGTTAAATTTTTTTGTTTATATATACTTCTTACTGTCATTATAATAGTGGGGGAACCCTCCATGTTGAACCCAATTAAAAAACAAATTCTTATTTTTGTCAATTACTTTTAAAAGGTTTCAACAACAACTCAAAACTTACAACAAAATCAAGAAATTGACTTATGTGTTTATTATGGTGTTTAATTTTATGGTGTCTAAATTTACATTATAGTTATATTGCAAATTTGTATTGTTTATAATTATATTGCAAATTTATATTGTTTTATAATAAAATAAATTTATATTGTTTTATAAAAAAATAAATTTCTAATTTAACATATCATGTGCTCCATTAGAACTTACTCGATTCATTTTAATCCATGATTCCATTAGAATTCCAAAACAGTACATCTAAGAAAACAATAGAGTTTATTTTATTCTGCCATTAGGGCAACTCCAGACTCTGTAATGTCATTTACCTCTTGCCTTATAAAGTATATTTTCTTATATATTTTACTTTATCAACTTGTTTACAAAATATATTTATACTTATACTTAACATGTGTATATTTAGTTCATTCTGTTTTCAATGTGTTTTTGCTAGGTATATTTTTGTTTAGCAAGGTATATTTTTGTAAGAAAAAAGTCATTTTCTTTTCAATGACTTCTCTTAGAATTTTGAGGTCCAGTAATCTCACCTTTTCATGTAAAATTACTTTTTTACATTGACATTTTATAAATTGTCAATGTATGTATGCATATATATATACATATATATACATTTTAAGAAACTGTGGTTTACAGGAAGGTGTTCCACCCCCTCAATGGAAAGATCTCTTTGACCTTATCTTGGTGGATGCAAAAAAGCCTCTATTTTTTGGTGAAGGTAAGATTGTTAAATTTCTTTTTTGCATGATGAAAACTACTTTTGCTTCATGTGTGTAACTGAAGTATTATTTTATTTAGGAACTGCACTTCGACAAGTTGATGAGGTAAGGAACCAACTTTTAAATTTTGATTTTTTTTATCATTTACATGAATAGTGGTGTGAAAAATTAATCTATAATTTTAGAAAACAGGACAACTTCGGATTGGCCGTTATATGGGTAAACATGAGCATGGCATCATATACTCAGGGGGTAAGAAGAAATTTTGTTTAATTAGATTTTGATGTTTTATGATATTAGAAATCTATTCTTTATATTTGCTTTAAAATTTAGGAAATTCAGAAGTTTTTTCAGAATTGATTGGAGCTGAAGGGAAGGTAACTATAATATTTCACTGAAAAGTGAACTAAACACCTTTACTTTCTGACATGAAATATATTGTGTTGCAGGATATTCTTTTTATTGGTGATCACATCTTTGGAGATATACTAAAATCAAAAAAGCAGCAAGGATGGAGGTATCCAGCTCATTATTTACATTTTTAATATTATTTTAAAAAAGGTTTAAATTATTGAATTCTACCCTATTAATGTGATTGTAATTATTACAAACTATATAAATACTATAAACTATTACAAAGGTTTTTAATGTTACTTCAACCAATTGTTAATTATTGTTAATTCTTTGTGACATTTAACTTTTAGGACTTACTTGGTTGTACCTGAGCTGGCTCAAGAGCTTGATGTTTGGACTACGAAACAAGGTTTGTGAGAGGAAGTTAAGTATTGTACTATTTTAATTTGCTTGTGCAGTTGTTCTATTTAATAACTTTTTTTAGATATGTTTGAGAGATTACGTCATTTAGAAATTCAACTAGCTGAAACTTACAAGTATGATTTTGAAATTGAACTTAAAAAAAAGTTTGACAAATTTTTCAGGAATGTACTTCGTTGTATATTTAATCTGAAGAAAAAGATCCCAAAAGTTTCTACTTTAATTTTACTGAAAATTCGTCTCAGAAGGGAACAAACTAGAGCAAGATTTTTTCCACAAGTGATATTCTATTACTTATGAAAAAAATTTTGAACAATGTTTCATAAAAAAATCTATATCTAAAAATGCAATCCAGTTAGACTACTACCCCACATTACCCAACTGGGGGTTGGTCCGTGTTATTTGTAGATATGAAAAAATTAGATCTTGTATATAGTAAACATTTAAAGGTTGTCAAACTTTGTAACATAATAAATGCATCTAATAGTATATCCATAAGAAGTATGTTTTATAAATTTTTTTAATTTTCATGTACAGCACAGAAAAAGTCGATGCTTTTTAAAATTTGCTTAACATTTAAGAAGTGATTGCCCAAAAAACCTTTAGCTTGATTATATTTTTATGTCTATGCTAAACTATGGACAGCATTTTCTATTGAATACACGAGTTGCAAGTTGTAGAAATTTATTTCCGCACTATTTTTTTTTTTAGTGTAACCAACTTTTTAGTATCGCATTTTTTTCTGATTAAAAATACATCAAAGCGCATTTCTGAAAAGTTAGTGCAATAATCAAATTCGGCGTATATTTATTCAACACTAATTAAGTATAACTGCTGACTAATATTTTTTTACTGTTAACTACTACTACTACTTATAAACAAGACAGTTGCAGGTCAGTCCTGCTGACCTGCAACTATTTGTTTTATCTTAAAAATTGCGATCTAAAAGAGCATTTCAACATTTTGACATCAATCAACGCGGAAGGTGTACTCTTCTTGGTGCTTACAATCTTTTGGTGCTGTTATATTTTTCTATTTTCTATTTTAGGGATTTGGATTCTACTAATGTGGACAAGATAGACATTACGCAACTACGCAGTGATATAAAGGTTTAAATTGTAACAATTAGTTACAAGAGTATTAAATAATTTTTTATATTTATAACAAATAAATTTTTTATAATTACAGGAAATTAAAAAACTTCCAAATAAAAATTCGAGGTATTTAGTAGAGTTATTAATAATCTGTTTTCTTAATTTTGATGTTTCGACAACAGGGCGTTGTCCACAGCATGGAAATGTGTTACGGACAACTTGGAAGTCTTTTCAGAAGTGGTATTTTTTTTCTCCTTTTAGCGTATTCTTTTTGAACTCCATCAAAATATTTCATACATTTAAATGAGTATTTCAACTTCACATTTTCAATTTAATTCCTTTTTTTTTTCTTTAAAAAAATAAATAAATAAAGTTTGGCAATTATGATTCTTGACCACTATCTAAATGTTAAAAATTATCAAATGCTATTTGCAAACGGTATTTGTTATTCAGGGTCTCGACAGACCTTCTTTGCGAGTCAAAGCATGAGATATGCAGACCTGTACGCAACATCATGTGTAAACTTACTTTACTATCCGTTCAGCTATCTTTTTCGAGCTCCTTCGCAGCTGGTAAGTGTGACGTCTTTGGATTTTTAATGTGATTATTTAGGCATTAGGACTTGTTCTTGTGAGAATTCTATTGCAATTGTTAATTTTTTTTTATGGGTATTCCTTAAAACAAAAAAACTAATTACAAAACATCGTTGCAGATGCCTCACGAATCGACAGTTGAGCACGAGCAGCCAATTACCAATTATGGTCCATTAGAAAACGCCCGCAGAAGCACTATTAGAGACGGTGCGAGTCAAAGTCATCGAACTCTTACAGAGGAGCATGAATGCGACGAGGAAGAATGTGGCGAATGTTCTCTTATTCATACAACTTAGCGAACGGGTTCAGCGAAAACAGTTAAAATATTTGCAATTTACTTTCCGAAAATTTTTTAACTGATTAGGAAATTCTTTGCTAGCGTTTATAAATTTATTATTTATTATATTATTGCATTCTAACAAAAAGAGTTTTTTTTGTATAAAATTTTTCATAAAATTTGCTGTCCTGTATTTTTGTTTTACTAATTTTAAAAAAAGTTAAAGTAGGCACTTCAGTCCATTTTATGATCTCGTAATACAATTAAGCTAAAATGTTAATTTTAATTTTATTGCATTCAAAATGTTAATCTTGTTTTAAAATGGGTTTAACCAACTTTGTAGCACTTCTGGTTGTCAAGAAATTTGCATTTTTATACTACCTAATTTGACATTTTTTTAGACAAAAAAACGCGTTTTTTTATTTAGTTTTTTTTAACATTTTTTTTTAGCGTAAAAATTTTACGCAACGACTTTAGGCAATAATCTATCTGTTATCATTAAACAATATACAAATAGAACAACTTTCAGTTCACAACTAATCTTTAGAAAAAATATATATACAGAAAAAATATATATAGCAGAAAAATATATATACATTAATATAGTCATAGACACATTACACATTTCTAATAAAATATTACTAATAATATATATAACTAGTAATTATTTCAAATAAATTGTAAAATAGGCTTTTTACAAAAGTATAACCTTTCCTTTTTCAAGGTCAACAAGCAATGGAAAAGCCCATACTTGATTTTCCTCAGTCTCATAGACCACATCAAACAAAGTTTTTTTTAAGTTAGGAGTTGACTTGTTTACTCGAAGAACTTCACCTGTACACCAAAAGTATTTTTTAGTGTCGATTTTCATTATTTTATGTTGAATAAATTTCCCAACAAGATAATTAACATCATTTAGAATGACAGCCAAGATGTTTGTTTTTTGTTGATTTGCTAATTGAGACAGTCTTGCATTCTTTAATTTTTCACTTAACTCTTCTTTCTCTTTTGCAATCAAAATATCTCGTTCTTTTCTTTCAATAAGAATAACTCTTCTCTCAATGGGCTCTGGAAAAGTCCTTGTTCTAATAACTGATTGTAAATTACTGAACAACTCATAGTTTGTTAAGTCTTTTCGCTTACTACCATGCATTTTAGTTTTGTAAAAATATTTAGGTTCACATTTAACTTCCATAACATACCTATAAAAATCCAACTGTGCTCTTAATATTTTTTTGCTTTTAAATGTGTCAACTAACAAAACATATTCATCATCTGCTTCTTTTGAGGTCAACCACACCTTTGTCTTCAATTTTAACAACTCATTAACCGATTTAGCTTTTTTTAAGAAGGCTTTGTCTTCAGCTGTTTTTTTAGCTTTATGCTTTTCAGACAACCTTTCACTTATTTCAAACTTTAATTCTAAATGACGTTGTTTGTATTTATCTTTCATTTTATTAAAGTTTGTTGAAGCTTTTTTTAGCAATGAGTCACGCTCATCTAAAGTCTTTTTATCCAACCAGTCTAGTGTTTTGTTTTTATACCACATAGTATAAGCTTGTATAGTTTGTATTTTGGCATTTGGCTTTGTACGAATTAAAAGATCCAACACCGCAAAGTCACTTTCTGATGCTTTGTTTGTTGTTGGAACATTCTCTGCAGCCTTACTTATATTATCAGAAGGATGCCAATATTTACCTCCAGGAAGTTGATCAGCAGATTGTCTTTCCAGAACAACTAACAAAGAATGACAAATTACTTCTAATGTCTGCTGTGTTAAAATATTTAAATCAGTGTCATTAGTCTCTTCAAATAATTTATCATACAAAATATCTTTATGAATATTAACATCACTTGGACTGAATATAGGTGTTTTCAAGATCATAATCGATGATGCATTTTTACACAAATCTGAAAGTTTCATTTTTAGGGTTAACAAAAATGGATTCATATCAAGAATACTCTTTTGTGATTCAATTATCCGCCAAAGTGGACCTGTAATTATTTTATCAATTATTCCAAGAGCCCGCACTTCTGCTAAATATAATTTGTTGCTAATATCTTCTTTAACTGCAAGTAAAAGATTATTTTGATTTGGCCAATTTTGAAGAAACTCTAAAATATCTTTTGAATGAAAATACAAAGCTGCAGCATTATAATATAATATATTAAATCTGTTACCAACAAAGGGTGCAAGCATACACTTACTTTGTCCTTTACCAGCAAGAAATGCATTAAAATACCCAGCAACTCCAGCTTCATCACTTCCCCTTACATGAAAAGCTTTACATGCAGTTCTTATTAATCTAGTGGCACCTGATTCAGCAGTATTGAATGCAAAAATATTTTCATAACTAGTACTTAAAACTAACTTTTCGAATGAGTTAATTGTTTTATCAGTTTCTGTTGCAAAGTTAGATAATAAATGCAATTTACAAAAAAAATTAGACATTTCAATGAAATCTGCTTGCTCGCCTTTTTTTAAACCTTCCCAGTTCTTTATAACTTTAGGCAGTAACTTTTTCCTCATATCTTTAAGCTTTAAGTTAAACAGTGGATTAACTGGCCCAAGATCAGACATGGTAGTTTTAAAAGAACATACAAGGTTAGAAAAATCGTTTTCCTTGCTGCTACTTTCTAAAATGTCACATATATCATCTGTTTTGGTTAACGCATTAATAGTACAATCTGCATCACTGCCAGCCATTTCACATAATCCAAAAGATAAAGTACTTCCATTTGTGGTAGTAACTTGGAAATTTTGAAAATGTCTATGATGTTTAGTGGTACCGTCACTGTGAAGACAATTGCCCGAATTAATTTCTACAGTGTTTATCATTTCTTCTGCAACTTGAAGTTGAGCAAGTGCTAAAGCCTCAGTCATAAATCGAGATTTTGTACCAATTGAGGGAAGCTTCTCTATATCTATCTTTGCTAGTTTTTTTAAAACAATTGTGATAACTTCATTAACTTTGTTCATGCTGACATTCAAAGAAACTAACTCCATAATAACTTCTCTTATATCATTAGAATACCTTCCGTTTTGAAATGTTATTATTCTGCGATCATGGAAAAGAGAACTTAAATTAAAATCTTTATTTTCTTTGCTTAATACTCTAGTGTCAGGAAAGTCTGTATCCTTTTCAGGATTATTTAAACTGTTAGAAGACAAATTTTCATGTTTATTTACTACCATGCTAAACTTCTTGTTTACATAATACAATTTTTTGCATGTAATTCTTTTTTTCTCATGAAGGAGTGCAACTTTATTGTCACTTTTTTCAAGCTTAACTAACAAAAATTTAACTCTTTTATTAAGATTTTTAATGACTTTATTATAAAAATCTTTTAATTCTTTTATTTCCTTATTTTGTTTCTTTTTTTAATTGACGAATCTTTGCTTTATTACTTGCATGTAATAGTTTATATGTCCTTCTAGGGTCGTTAGATGTAAATTTTTTTTTCATATTACTAATACGAACATTAGCAGATTTGAACTTATTTATACAACCAGATGAAGCAAGTTTCAATTTTTTAAAACAGTTTTTCGAGGTTTGTTGGTTCAACTTTCTTTTTTTACCCTTCGTTTTATTTTTTTCACTTGATATACATAATTCACAACTAGTTTCCGAAATAGGCGGTTTAAAGAGCATCAGCTTATATATATATATATCTTCTTTTATTGTTTTTTTTTAACGATTTAAATTTATCTACAACAATTTTAATTTTGTTGTACAAGCTCAAATTATTTTCAGTTACTGAAAACAAATTGGAGAATCGGCTTCTGAAATTCGAGCAAACCATTTTCAAAGATTTATCACTCAAGCATAGATACCAATCATATAATTCTTTATTATTCATTATGATAAGGCTAATTTTATACAAATACTGTATTATACATTTAAATTGTTATATTGTTTTTGCAAATTAGTTACCGTAATAATTTTTGAAACAATATTAAGACGGACTGAAAGGAAGAAGAGGACGGGATTTAGCAGGTTTTAACTTAGACTTAAAAATTAAGCTGAATACTCGAATATTAGCAAAAACTTAGTTTTTTTAAAGTTATTTTAGACCAACTTATTCATCACAAAACCAAAAAAAAACAAAAAAAAAACAAAGAAAAATAGTTATATATTATTTTAAAGGATACTAGAACGCAAATAAAATAACTTTAAGCTAAAATAATTACAAATAATTAATTGAAACCGCTCCTACAGCCAGATAAACTGATATTGAAAATTCTAGCAGATATTTTATGAAAGATTAATCATTTTACTTTTCGTAAAACGTTTTACTATGGCATAATAGATTAAAAAAATCGGTCTAAATTTAATCTGAAAAAGTCTTCTTTATATATAAAAAACTTCGCAAATTTTGTCTACGGAATTTGTCACGTGACTGAAGTGCCTAGTTAAAGCAAATTTATTGTCTTCTAAAAAGGCTTCCGTTGTTTTTATATAACCATTTAACTGAGACCAAATCAAACTAAAATCTCTCATAAGCGGAAAGCACGTTTTTATTTAACCATTTTTAAAAGAGTTAACCCAGATTGTCTTCTAAAAAGGCTTCCGTTGTTTTTATATAACCATTTTACTAAGACCAAATCGAACTAAAATCTCTCATAATTGGAAAGCACGTTAATTGTTGTTACTTAAGTTATTAAAAAAAAAAAAAATCATCGAACTTGTTAAAAAAGATCCAATCAAATTTTTATCCAATTAAATTTTAAAAGATCCAATCAAATTTTAAAAAAGATCCAATCAAACTTTAATCGTAATTGTATTTTGAAAAAGAACCTGAACTCATCATCATGTACGCACCTTCCTATGAAAAACTCATCATCATGTACGCACCTTCCTATGAAAAACTCATCATCATGTACGCACCTTCCTATGAAAAACTCATCATCATGTACGCACCTTCCTATGAAAAACCAATGACTTTCATGAATATAGTAACTGCAAAAAGAGGGTGCCTATAGATGACTAAGTATTTTTAAAGTATCTAATAAAGCACAAATCTAAATGTTGATTTCTTTTCTGCATTTATTTCAGTGACAAAAATTGCAAAACAAATTGAAAAACGAAAGAATTAACTCATAAAATTTACGATTGTCAGGAATTATTCTGCTTGACTACAAAAATGTCATAAAACAAATTCCATGAGAAAACATATTACCTAAAACAGATCCCATGAGAAATAAAATTCACAATTACTATTTTAAGAAGTTTGCGCCTAAGAAAAGACAGAACTCGCATTTCTCTTTGCTGCTTAGATTTTAGCGAAAAATTAAATGTTTGGTGAAGGTGTAAAAACTGTGAAAATACAGATAGAATAAAGTCAATTTAATAACCGCGACAAATAGGAATTGTAACTGAACAATCCTACAGACTAAACCCCGTCTCCAACTACTTTTAATTTTTCGATTTTTTTTATAAGCTTGTGGATAAACTGTTATCAGTGGGTTTTGATATTGGCTCTACGAAGTCTTTGATTTGACGCCGTGCTAAACGTAAATATTGTTGCTGTCTATAATACATCTGAATAACCCCTTTGATGAGTATGAAAGTTGCACCTCCCTGCATAAAAAAAGAATTAGGATATCACTTATCATAGATAAGCGAAGAATAGAAAATACTCAACAATTTATAATCGCAATAAAGTAAAAAATAAAACTTTAATAGCAAAATATTATATATATAAAACAACAAACCAAAATGGCTCTTTTAAGAGGAGATTCCACTTTCGCAAAAAAGTAATTTCCACAAGCTGTTGCAAATGTTGGAAGAGTAAAAGCACCACACAAGATTCGTGTTGAACCATTTAAATCATTTTGTGAATTTGTATCTTGTGGTTGCCTCAAGGGTCTATTATCTAAATCATATTCTCCAAACAGTTTCCTTAAAATCCACCAATTTTGAGAATGCTTTCGCCAAAAATTTAAAATATAATCTTCCCATCGAATCATCTTTGCAAGAATCAATCCAAATGGAATAACTGGAAGTCCAACTAAAAGAAATAAAGGGTCAGCCTTTTCCATTACTTCAAACCCTTGCTTGTGACCCATCACCTGCATGACAGTAATTGCACCAAATGTAACTGCAGACCAATATAATGAACCAATTACACCCCCTGCTGCTACAACATTAGAAAGTTTGTATATCATTTTATCACCACTATCAATAAGAAGAAGCAAAGGTCCTAATGCTGGGTAGTCAATTGTGTATTCAGTATTACATTGAGGACAAAAAACACGAACAGTTGGGTTACCACGTTGCTTTTCATCAAACCATCTTTGGAGGCATGAGTCATGGACCCATTTAGTTGTTCCACGACACCTGCATGGACGGTTCCACACAGCAGTTGGATCATCATCATCTGTACCAAAACAAACCCAACATGTTCGCCTTAATAGAGTTATTTCAAAGTTAAAAACAAATAGAATAACTATATTTATAGATAGAATAAAAGGCTTTTCAATATAATGGTTTTTGATTAATTCTTTGGCTTATCTTTTTTCTAATGTACAGTTGTTCTCAGCACATTTGACAGAAAAATCTTAAAGCAACCAAATATAGAATCTAACTTCTTAAGTAGATTTGTAACTAGAACATTTTAATTTTCTTACAAAGTATTTCAACCCTTTTTTTTTTTTTTTTAATAGTTCTTAAATGGGTGAACATTTTAAAACCACTATTTTGAGAATATATAAATTTTGAAACTATGGTCATTATTTTTTAAACCAAGTTTTATATTTCACTATTTGATGGAATATATATAAAACATGGTTTGAAAAAGATAATAATGAAAGTTGTAAACAAAGATAGTAATGAAAATTGTCAAGATATATTATTATCTTTGCTCATTAAACCAACTGATAAAACTCTTAATTTACAACTATTTAAATGTCCTGATTTTAAAAAATTCTTTTAAAATCTTTTAATACAGAACAGTTATTTCAAAAAATATGACATCAAAGCAAAATAATGTGAATAACTTATCAATTTGCTTGCTTTGCAATCTACAATTAATTTATTCGCAGTTATTTATATAAGTAGATTAACTTAGATTAGAACTCTTGTGTTTTTTTTGCACAAGTGCCTAATTGTTTTTAAATTACCTTTAACTTCCAAAATAATTTCGAACCTTGAAATAACTGATTTAATAAAGAATATTTAGGTTTATAAAATTAGAAAGGAAATAATAAAAAAAAACTTTTCAAGATTTTTAACCTAAATTTCTTTTACTTTTGATTTCTACAATCAAAAAATTGTCTAATAAAATAATTTACAGATAATTTTTTCTCAGCTATTTTGGTTTTTTGTAAAATTTCAATAGTTATAGGTGCTTTATTCTGCAATATGTAAACAACTGCTTTTTTTTAAAAAGAGTATAACTGAAATATAAAAGTGTTTGAAAAAAGGCTGACAAAATTTTTTAATTAAAAATTATGAAATTGGTGTTTTGTTAATTTTAGGAGATTTCTTAATATAATATTTAGTTTTTCCTAAATCTATATAATAGAATAGCTAAATACAGACACAAAGTCATTTAAAAAGATTAAGAAATGGGTGTAAAATCAAATTACTCTTGCTTTTATAAAAATGAATATGTAGCATTTGCATATTCACAAAAATAGAAAGTTTGAAAAACATGATAAATATCAAGTCATAAATTGCAAGCTCATATAAGTTCATAAATTGGAAGCTCATATAAGTTCATAAATCTCAAGCTTATATAATGTCATCTATTGTATGCAACCTACTTCCAGTCTGAAAATTTAATATTAGCTAACATGCATATGTATAAACAAGTGCCTAAAGTTAAAAAATAAATTTACATTTTTCGTATTTTTCAGCGCAGCTCAGCTTAATGCTGATTAAAATTGTGACAAAAAAAAAAGTGCCGTTAACATAAAAATAATAATAACAATAATAATACAGTTTTAAATTCTTAACACCATATTTTCTGATACCTAATAACTTTAAGATTCATAATATTTATCGTAACTAATTTTAATTGTATACAAATTCTGAGAAATAGGTTATAAATAGCCAATATGGCTTTAATTTAAGATATAATTAACTAGGAAACCTCACCTGTTATCAGTAGTATCTGCTTCTAGAGTATCCATTAGATTTTAAACAAACAAAGTACTTTTAAAAAATTCATTACCGATTATGCCATTTAGAATATATATACACTACATAAAATACTTTTATAGTTTTGTTTTTAAATTAATGACAGTTACAGACCATGTTAAGTCAAGTTAGATAAAAATATTCTCACCGCAGAGTGTGACGTTAAAATCAGTATAAGATGTCCTTAAGGTTCGCAATCATGCTTTGTTGACGGTTTCCAGTGCAAAATTTTATATAATAAAATTCTGTTCATTACACATTAGAAAATTTCTATACTGTGGATTCTAATTTATACCTTGGAATTTTATGCTTCTAAAAAAAAATTAAAACAAGAATCTGCTTATATATAAGGAATTAGTAATTTTTACGGTGCAAAAAATCTTTAATGTATGAACAATCTTTGAATAAATTTATCTAATGTTTTTAACTGGCCACTGAAATTGCAATGAAAGTACCATTCAATTTAGGAAGTATCTAGAAAATAATAGGTCTGTCAGAGACAGTCTGTCAGAGACAGTCTGTCAGAGACAGTCTGTCAGAGACAGTCTGTCAGAGACAGTCTGTCAGAGACAGTCTGTCAGAGACAGTCTGTCAGAGACAGTCTGTCAGAGACAGTCTGTCAGAGACAGTCTGTCAGAGACAGTCTGTCAGAGACAGTCTGTCAGAGACAGTCTGTCAGAGACAGTCTGTCAGAGACAGTCTGTCAGAGACAGTCTGTCAGAGACAGTCTGTCAGAGACAGTCTGTCAGAGACAGTCTGTCAGAGACAGTCTGTCAGAGACAGTCTGTCAGAGACAGTCTGTCAGAGACAGTCTGTCAGAGACAGTCTGTCAGAGACAGTCTGTCAGAGACAGTCTGTCAGAGACAGTCTGTCAGAGACAGTCTGTCAGAGACAGTCTGTCAGAGACAGTCTGTCAGAGACAGTCTGTCAGAGACAGTCTGTCAGAGACAGTCTGTCAGAGACAGTCTGTCATTTCCAAAACAGTCTGTAGCACAATTCTCAACACATTAGCTATCACTTTCATACAGCTCGAAAAAAGAAATAAAAAAAGGTTTATAAATACTCTGATATTTCTCAAGAAGTGACAATTTAGTAACCTATAACTCAAGGAGATGAAACCTGTATTAAAGAATTGAAAAAAAGCTTATTTTTTTATCGAAAAAATATTTTTTAATCAAAAAGCATAATACCGGATACTAGTGAAGCTGCCAATTGTTCATAAGTTTCTTTTGGTACAGATTTACATTTGAAGTTTGTTCTACCTTGTCATGAACAAGTTCTTTCATTACTATAGAGTCCTAGTTAATTAAAAAACTTTAAAGATTTGAGGTGCACCTAGAAATAAGATGTCCAAGATGCAAATACCTGGTATTTAGACCAAACTGTTAAATGAAAAATATTATATATTACATATAAAAACATATGATGTGATATAAACAGAAATAGTTTTTCAAATAAATCCATCTTCAACTTGGTTTCAAATTTTCACCTACTAACACCTTTATGCTTAAATGCTCTCTCAATAACTGTTGGAAGTTTAATAAATTTTTTAAACGTTTAGAAGTATTTAATAAGATTAAAATCTTCTTAAGCCTGTTTTATAATGATTTAAATATGAGTTACCACAGGTTTATTTGGATGGTTCTAAGTAAAGATACTTCGGCTAGGGTACAGAATTGAGAGGTTTAAATTATATAAAATCATTTAAATTTTTTTACGAATCTAAGCTACTTCACATCACTTGCAACTTCACAACTACAGCAAAAAAAATTTTTTATTAATATTTAACTTATAATCTATGCACAAAAATTTTCAAGATGTAGGTGTTAAAAAAATTGCAAATATCTCACTAAAGACATACCGACCAAATATTATATTGACAAAGTCGTATTTGGTGCATCACTAAATTTGATGATATTTCCAAAATTAATGTTCGTTTAATAGAATATTTAATTATCAGAACCGTATTTAAAACCTGTATTTAAAACCGTATTTAAAACCCGTATTTAGAACCGTATTTAGAACCGTATTTAAAACCTGTAATTACGGAGATCTGTAAATACAGGTCTTCATTACGATCAAAGTACAATGCGTTTATAAAATTTACGATTATTGGCTAATATCGCACATGCAAAATGAAAACATGAAAATATTTTCGAAAATTTAATCTGATGGTATCAGTGAGGAGTTTGCATAATAGCAATTTAGCATATACTACAGGTGCTGCACAATTATCAAACTGTAATAATTTGTTCGATTATTTTGAAAATCCGAACAAGCTTCTATTTTGAAACTTATAATGTGTAAATGTGATGTTAATTATCGATGTATTAGTACAGTGTATTGCGTTGACAATAACAAATGTGCTGAAAAAGTTTGTTATTAAAACTAAACTAAAAGCCAAATTCTTTTTGCGAAAAAAAAAAAAAAAAAAAAAAGAAAAAAGAGATGACGTGCATGAGTCAGATAAGTACTAATTAGTAATGTGCAGTGAGGCCAGCATAAAATCTTGTGTACCTAAACTCCCTGTTGCTCAATCCACCAATGCTCCAATTACATTAGCTCAATTGAGTGCCATTAAAGCAATTTTATTTTAAAATTTCTATAGGGAAATAAGTGGCGTTATTCCGAGAATTGCAGAACATGAAAGTCTAAAAGCAGATCACATGAAAAGCTTTCTGTAATCGAGAAAACATTTTTAACAATTTTTAGAAGGAAATATTGAAAAACTTTCATGCCGCAAAAGTTTGCTTACTTTATGCCAGCTACTTCTAAGAAATTACGAACTTTTTTCATTTAACTCATGACTCATTAAAACATTAGCACTATGTTTCATTTGCCACCTGAGCTGATACTTGCTGATCTATGAAAAATTATCTTAAAAAAGAGCCTTATTTTTACGATTAGTGCGATCTCAACATTTTCTTCTAGCTGTTATTATTCGAAATACACTTTGACATTTTTCATGGCGTTTGTTCTTTAAACTCAACAGTTTTTTTAACAATTAAAAGCTTTTTGCGGTAAAAGCTTCGTACAGTAAAAACTTTTGTTTTGTAAAAATACAGAGCTATTTCGGAAACAAAAATTGTAACAAAAAATTTGTAAACATGTTAAAGATTCTTTGCTATATACATATCAAATCTTTACATGGATTTCATTTCATGGTTCTCCTCGATGAATTTTTTTTAGGAGATTTTTTTGGTCGTGCATTTTGTCGATATTTTTTTTTTGTCGTGCATTTTGTCGATATTTTTTCCTTTTAGTAAGTAAAAGTAATTAATAAATCTCTTCGATTTTCCCGAATTCTTTGCGATATAAGTTTCTGTTAATCGCAAATTATGAAGAGCTTTTTCATATCGTATTGTTTGCACTTGTATAGAGAAAATAATTTTAAGACCCAAGCACTTTAATAATTTATTTGAAGAACTGTGCCATGGGATCATCGGATCTTGCTCTTTTAATTCGATAGGCGGTAAGTTCTTCTTCAGTAGGTTGTCGATTATCAGTATTTAAAGAATTATACGCTCGCTTTCTTTCGTCAATTTCTAATAAAGAGCTCATATTTTTCATATGCTCTTCTTCTTTTTGCAGCGCCTAAAAAAAGATTATAGAATAAATATCTGATATCTTAAATTATAAATCTGAGCTAAGAAAGAAAATAAACTGCCAAGTTACTTTTTTAAGGCGTTCGTTCTTTGATAAGGCATCTTCTTCAGACGATGTTTTATCCCGCGACTTTTTATCTTTAACAGTTTCCTTGTGCATCTAAAATTTATGAATAATTTTTAGCTTAATTACCAACTCAGTATATCAACGGTATACCTTGATATACAGTGTATTGTAATATACGTATAATAATAATATTAATAACATACGCATTGGCACGAAGATGGCTTTTTATTAGATCTGTTTATATCGAGATGGCCAGAATCAAAAAAGTTTTATAAGCTTTATAAAGTAAGCTTTCAGGATTAAAAAAATAAAATTTCGATAATAAAAAAGTTATATATGTTTCTGAGTACTTAATTTGCTCTTTAAAGTTAAAATGAAAAAAAAAAAAGGTATCAAACGCGGAAAGTAAGAAATTTTAGAGGAGGATGGATATGTTTGTATCAGTTCAAAACCTTCAGGTAATCCAAACATAACTTGATTTTTCACTCAGCAACAGCGTTGGTTGACTGTTTTAATGAAAACTTCCATCTTCAAATAATTTCCATCCTCTCCCACCCTGAAGAAGGATGTTTCATTGGTTTCGTCGAAAGAAAATCTATTCCATAAATGAATTAAGTGATTTTTAGAATGCATTAAAAATTGTAACGATCGAAAGATCAAAAGAGTTAAAAATGAAGGAGCATTTTTTTGAAATCTACAAATTTGTTGTTTATAGCCATATCGTCGGTATTTTTATATAAAGTTCTAAGCCATTCGTACTTAGATGATTCAATAAGATGCTCTTACATTCTTGAAATGATTCAATAAGATGTAATCTATTTTTTTTTTGGTGAATATTTTATCATATATTTACATATAGAGCAAATTAATATATTTACATATAGAGCAAATTAATATATTTACATATAGAGCAAGTTAATATACTTACATATAGAGCAAATTAATATATTTACATATAGAGCAAATTCGGCAGAACTCAGAGACATCTACATAAAATCCAGATAAAAGACAGCAAAAAATGCTTTTAATTTTTAAAAATTCATTTGGCAGTATTCATATACACATATATATATATATTGCGATATATATATATATACCAACCTCAACTAAAGACTTCTGTGAAACAGCTGAGCTTAATTGATCTTGTTGCTGATCCAATGGTGCACCACTCTGTAAATACAACAAAATGACATACAACTTTCTGTTACAGATCAAACTAGAGATGTGACAGGTTTTTTTGGTTCTTGTTTTTTTGGTTTTTTTGGTCGTTTTTTTGGAAAAAAAACACAGGGGTCCGTTTTTTCGGTTTTTTTGGTAAATATTCAAAAATTCATCATTTAAGCTACTAAATTCAAATTTAATAGAAATATTATTAAACCCATTTTCTTTTCAGATTTATATAGGAAAACTAAGGCTGAATTTGACTAAAATTCATTTTCTTTTAATATGCTTAAAGGTAATTGTTTTATTGTTAATTTTTAGGTTAACACGGTTATAGCAGTCCTGTATAAAAAATTATTAGTTAATTTTATCTTCCTCTATTTAGTTTTTATTGACTTTATTGTTATATATTGACATAATAAAGACTTCTTATCTAAATTTATTATACTTAACTACATTTACTCAATTTTAATTAATATTATATATACATGTGTATATTATTATTATTGTTATTGCTATTGTTATCATTATTATTATTATTACTATTATTTCTATTATTATTATTATTATTATTATTATTATTATTATTATTATTATTATTATTATTATTATTATTATTATTATTATTATTATTATTATTATTATTATTATTATTATTATTATTATTATTATTAATTTGCTGTACTTATAAAGTTTTGAGTTGCAAATAAAAAGTTATATGCAGTTTAAATGCTCTTTTTAATAATCAATTATGTTCTCTATTTAACTATATTTAAATTTTAGATATTTTGCTTAACATTGTAAATTTTAATTATAAAAATGAATAAAGCAGGCCATACAGGGGGGAGAAATAAAACTGTAGTTGCCAATTTATTTATACCTATGAACCAAATTAGCAAAATGGAAAGAGTTAAATGCTCCTTTTGCTTTGACATTATGTCTAAAAACGGAACTCGAATGACTAAGCATATTGAAAAATGTCGAAAATGTCCTGATGAAGTAAAAAGTCTATATGCAAACAAATCAGGTTATTGTCAAAAACAGCAAGACTCTCCTGGAGATGCTGAACCAAAAGCAAAAAATCCACGATCTGATTCTTTTGGAACATCCTTTTCTAATTCAATTTGTAGAAGTAAAATACCAAGTTCCATGTTTGACAGCATGACAAAAACTGAAAAGGTGTGTATTGTATTTTTTAAATTTTAAGACTTATTTGAGTGATTAACTGATTTGGCAACTAGCTTATCAAAAGTTCATGATGTATAGATTTTAGATTTGTTTTATGATTGACTGATGTACCAGTATGACATTATCTTTTGCAGGAATTGATTGATACACACCTAGCCAGAGCAATATATGCTAGTGGATCGCCACTTCATATAGTAGAAAATAACTATTGGAAAATCTTTTTGAACAAGTTACGTCCTGCTTATAAGCCTCCATCAAGACATGATGTGTCAAATGTGTTATTAGATAATGAATTTTCAAGGATTTCAGCAAATGTTAAAGAGATGGTAGCAACTGCAGATTATCTTGGATTGATGTGTGATGGATGGAGCAATTTAAGGTACAGTAACAATTTATTATAATATTAGTTGATGCAATTGAAGCTATATTATTTAGTTAATAAACAGATCATATTTGTTTATATGTTTTTTCTTCTTTACAGAAATGAAGCTATCATTAACTTTGTAATGACATTGCCTTCTTCATCACCCATTTTGTGGAAGACATTGCCTACAGGTAAAACCATAATTCTAGTACTGTATACAATGGATTTACTTAACAGACTGGTAGACTTTTAAAATATGCATACTATTTCATAATTAACTTTGATATTAAGTTTATAACAAACAACACTGAAAACCATTTCAGTAAGCAGAAATAACATATCAGTTAATTGGTTTATAATATTTATATAGTACAGTATATATAATATATCCTAAACTGTTTTGTAGGAACATTAAACCATTCTGGTGAATATATGGCAAATGAAATAAAGAAAGTTTTAGAAGAAATAAATCCTAACAAAGTTTTGGGCATTGTGACTGACAATGCTGCAAATATGAAAAATGCATGGACTTGTCTAAAAGATTGTTATCCCCATCTTCATTGCTATGGATGCATTTCACATGGTTTAAATTTGCTGTTCACAGATTTTTTAAAATTGATAACTTTAAGTGTTTTGATGTCACAAGTAACTGATATTGTTAAAGAGATAAAAAATTCTCATTTATCTGTTGCAGCATTTAGAGATATACAAAAAAAATCAGCTAGTGTAGTAACATGCATTTCCTTGAAACTACCAGTACGAACTAGGTAATACAACTAAAAGTATAAATATACTGTATATTACAAAAAAAAATTGAACTATGTAACTAATTTTATTATACGTTCATAAAAATAGATTTCATTTAGTAAATTACTTTACTCTAAATTTATCAAAGTTATTGTAATTTCTTTATGTTTTATTTAAAGGTGGGGATCAACTGTAGCATGCTTAGATAGCATACAGAAAAATAAGCAACCATTAAAAACATTGGCTATTTCTGAAAACAGTGGACTTAATTCAACAACAAAAATTATTCTTCTATCAGATGTTTTTTGGGACAGGGTTGAAAGTTTTTTCAAATTGCTGTCACCAATAGCTGATGCAATAAAGAAAACTGAATCGAACACTCCCATGTTATCTTCTGTTGTGGAAACTTTTCACTTCTTGGAAGACCACATTTTTAAAAACTTAACAGTTAGCCCATTCTCAAAAAAGGAAGAAGAAGAAGCCAAAAAGGTCTTCAAGAAAAGAAAAGATTTTTGTTTAACAAAAATTCACTTGGCTGCCAATATACTAGATCCCAAATTTCAAGGCAGAGTCTTGACTGGAGAACAAAAGGTATTTACTACACATAGTTCATATATGATTCTTAAAACCAAATACATAAAAGTAAAATAAATAAAAGTAAAATTTTTGAAAAATTTTGAATTATCTTAAATAGTATTTTCAAGTTTGAAAATACTATTTAAATAATTAAAGTAATTTTAAAATTATTGAAAGAGAAATCTTTTTATAGATTGATGCATGTGAGGCGATACACAACATTGCTGCAAGTATGCCTGAAGTAAACAAAGAAATTATGATGTTTGACTTGGCTAATTACCAATCAAAGGGTGGCATATTTTCCAAACCTTTTATTTGGACTGCAGTTGGAATAACTCAACCCATAAATTGGTGGAAAGGGTTGTGTTCCTTTACTGAACTATCAAAAGTTGCATCTAGAATTCTTCAGCTACCAGCTTCAAGTGCAGCATGTGAGAGAAGTTTTAGTACTTATTCTAACATTCATAGTGCAAAAAGAAATCGCTTAACAACTGAAAGGGCTGGAAAACTAGTTTTCATTTCACAAAATTTAAAACTTGAAAATATTGAAAACTCCAGTTATGAAAATGGCACAAGCATAACTACTCCTCAAATTAATAACTTGAGTGTAAATAAAGTTCCTAGCACTTCAATCCCTTGGTCAGAGTCTGAAGCAGTTAACGTAGAAAGTGACAGTGACTTTGTTTATGAATCATTAGATGAATGTTGTCTAGGGTGGGAAGACTTGGACTCAGAAAGCACATCCATTTAGAATATCTTTTATAGTTTAAATACATGTTAAAATTACTAAATTATTGAGTTTTTTGCTTAAATATTTACACTTCTTTTTAATTGTGTGTATACTACACTACACAGTGCTACACTACTTAGCACTAAATTAATAACCAATTAAAACTAATAAAACATTATTATTAAAAAATATCAGATTATGTAAATTAAATAAAATTAGAGCTTTTTTTATAAGGGCTTACTGGCAATATAATTCAACATATGTAACAAACAATATAAGACCAATTTATTACATAATAAATATTAGGATTTTCTGTTTCTTTAAAGATTTGAAATCTGATATTATATAAGCATGACATTGTATATTAGTATATTTAAATTATAAAAATGGTTATTTTGTCATGGACAAGTATAGTTTCTGTAAATAATGAGTGTAATATTTAGGATGTACAACAATATTTAAGAAGTAAAACATGACAAATAAACATTCTCATACAATATACCTAGATTTATAACTAACTTAGTATTAAATTGCCTAATGAATATACTTAATAAATAGCTCTTTTAAGTTTTTTATTAAAACATTAACTTTAAATTGGTGTTTATATATTGTATTTGTGATAATAATTATCATATACTATAAACAGAGAGAATAAAAAAAAACTCTTCCAAATTATTTACCAAGAAAAAGAAAAAAATTGTTTAAAAAGTCAAAAAAAACAAAAAAACACCAAAAAAACCAAAAAAACACGTTTTTTTGACCCAAAAAAACGCAAGAGGAAAAAAACGCGTTTTTTTGCAACTCTAGATCAAACATATATATATATATATTGCTCTTTTGAGTTGTATTATGTTGAAATGCAAAACCTCACGCTCTTATAAGATTGGTCAACATACATACATACATACATACATACATACATACATACATACATACATACATACATACATACATACATATATATATACATATACATATATATACATACATATATATTTATAATGAGAAAAGTTTCTATATAAATAAAATAAACACTGTATGCTACATGAGGAAATTTTCTGCAAATAAAGAAATTAAAAATTCTTTTTGTCCTAACTCATTTTATCCTCATCATTTGAATCATGATTTCAATTATTATACTTACTGTTGTTAGTGATTTTGTTTTTATCATTTTTGTTATTGTTTGCTGATGCTTTGTTATTTTAACTGAGTTTTGTTTTTCCAATAAAAAAAATCGCTAAAAAGTTCTTTAAAAAATTTTTCAACTGAATTATGATCTTTATTGAATTCTGTTAATGTAGTTATTTTTTAAAATAGTATTTTCAGTAGTAGACCAGGGTTTGTTTAAAAAATAAGTCAACTGACACAATTATTAAATTTTAACTTAATCTAAGATTAAATGAAATCTGCAGAGGGAAAAAAAAGGAAATTAAAAAAGCAATTAGGAATTTGTTAAAACTAAATGTAGAGAGAACTCACTTTAATTGCTATCTTTCCAGCTTCACCTGTACAATATGACAACTTAATAAAAGAATGGCAGCATTCATAACCCCACTGAAAGTCTTTCCAATATGATCCAAAAACAGACTAAAAAGAAAATAATGATAATAAAGGTTCATAAAAGCATAAAATAATAATAATAAAGGTTCACACGCAAGCAAATTTAAAAAACAAATAAAACAATCCAATCCCTACAGTGTGATTATTAAGGTACACATCTTCTTCATACTTTGATTTTGTCACAGCTTTTTCTTGACCTGTAAATTAATAAAGTAGTAAAAAACAACAGCCACAAGAAATCTCTTCCTGAAAACAGATGTTAATGTACCTTTCACAACTTTTCCAGATCGTGAATACTCCACATATTCTTCCTAGAACATTGAATGATTGCAAACATTTTTCATATTGAAAGCTTTTTGATTGTTAAATGTATTTTGCTTGAGATAAAAACTTACAGTCTGAGCAAGTAGTAATTCCTTAGGAGGAGCATCTAAGTGTTCTGCACCACCATACTAAATGTAAAATGCTTAGTAATAATTATAAGATTCTTGACATTCTTAATGATAGAAACAATGCTACAAACAATAAAACTATTAAAGTATTTTAGAAGATCCACATAAAAATTAGTGATGAATTGAATATAGCTATTTCAATACAATATCCCTTAAGATAATAAATGGGAAAAGCTGGTGGCATCATTAGTAAAAATACCTTTTCTAGGATCCCTCCTTTCTGCTCTTCTTTAAAAGCTTCTTTTTTCACTTTGTATGTTTTATGCAATAATTCAAGTTTTGTGGGATCTGCTTGTAAGTGAACATCTGCACCTCTTTCATATGCTTCCCAGGCAAATACTACACACAAAAAAAATATCCAAAATATCTTTTTCTACACTATTTCATATGTGAAAAGATAATAATAATAAAAAAGATGAATTTACTTTTAATAAACCTGAACATTAGAGGTTTTAGTCTAAAAGGTGAACTTAGGTGAAGCTGACTTATATCTATTACATGTAAGCTTTACAAAGTTTTCAACAATTATGAATCTTTAATTGAAAAATTAGTAACAAGTGAAAAATCAGATCACTAATTTCAATTTATGTAATTTTTTTCTTACATTGTGCACCAGCAATATCTTTAACTTGCCCAGTCGTTCGAACAAAATTATCTCCTACATAGTCTACCCTGAAATTAAAAAAAAATTATTAAAAAAAAAAAAAATTTAAATATTGTTTAAAATTTACAACAATTATATTGTTATACTAATTACAATTATGTAACAAATTAAAGTTTATGAGAAAATAAAATTAAAAATACAAATAATACTTGCATCTTTCCAACTCCACCTCCTTGGTTAAAAGGATTCTCCCTCATTGAACGAGTTTTAGCATCATAAAATGCTGAGTTGAGATCAAGATTATACAAATACTAAAAAAAAGAGATCAATTGATTGATTTTCAGGCTTCAACAGCAGACAAAAAAGTATACGATTCTCATAACTTTACAATGCAGTTACATTTACTACAAACTTAACACAAAAATACATAAAAAACTTATCATTAACTTTTTAAGTTACAATAAATTTTACTTCAGATATCTCAAGCTTCGTTTTTAAAAGCAACAGAATGATACCTTAGCTGTGTCTTCTCGTATCCTTAAATTTCGTACAGTCTGCCTCCTGTAGATGCAATTCAATATAAATATTTTTTAGCTTCAAAATTAAATTACAACTGTCAATATTGAACATAATATAAAACTCACACATTAGCATCAAACTTTTGTCCAGGCATATCAACTTCGTCAGCATACTTTTCCTCTTCTTCATCATCATTATTCTAATACAAAAGCCATAAAATTTTACTTAATCTACATATTCTTTAAAGAGATAATCATAAACTTTACATAATCATAATCTTTAAAGAGAAAAATTTAAGCTATTAACTTGAAGTTTCAAATTATTCATTTGTTAAAAAAATACCATTTTTCTTCATAAATGATATTTTTTTAAATTTTACAATACACTTATAAGACCATCACTGATAAAGGCTTCTTTGCAATCTACATGCATGATATAATTGAAAATTAGAAGAAAAAGTTACCAATTTTGTAATTTTTTTCCCAGATTGTAACTCTTCTTCTAGCTGAGCAGCTTTTAATTGCCTCTTTGCCTAGAAAAATATTTACATTTAATTTGTTAATTACAAAAAAATTACATACCTTTTTTCAGTAACCAATTTTTATTTTATGAAAACACATAGTTTATCATAAGGTTATTAAAAAATATAACATAAATATAATTTTAATGCACATTACTTCATCAACTTTAGCATATTCCTCCAGAACTTTACTATGTACATGCACATCATAACCAGCCCATCTAAATATCAAATTGGGAAATAATTGCTAAACTTAGTAAGTTCACTCAAAAAGACAACTTCAATTGTCAAAGTAGACAACAACAAAGTAGACAACTTGAAACACGCTCACTCTGCAAGAATTTGTGATGATTGGATTTTTTTAAAAATTAAAATTATTAATAATTTACAACTAGAAATCAAAAACTCACCTATCTCTTTTTCCATCATAGTCAAAATTTAATTCGCCCTAAAAAAATTGGAAAATATTGGTATAAATTGTTAATGTAAGTGAGTATAAGTTAACTTAATCAGACTGTAAGATTAATCTTTTTACTGGCAACAATTCATCTGGCTTTATATCATCACCAGTAAATCTTGCACCAACTTTACGAGGACGCTAAAAATATAAACAATTAAAACTCAATTTTACTATTAATTTTTGTGAAATTCAAGTATTAAGGGCTTATTAAAAATATTGAAGTAAAGCACTTTTAAAAATTAAAAAAAGAAAATATTCCTAAAAGTATGATAGCTAAAAAGATTAAATTGATTAAAAAGAACTTAAGATTAACAATATGACAGAGAATTAAACGATATGACAAAGAATATTGAAGAAACTTCATTTGTTTTTGTTTTTTCATCAATAAAGTGTTTAAAAGCATGTAAAAGAGACTCATTTAAAATGAAAATTACGAATTTACAGAAATTCACTGTGTAACCTCTAAACAATCCTTCTTCTTATGAGTTATTGCACCACAATTTTCACAGGCACCTTTTCTAAACTTGGTTGCAACTTTTTCCTGAAAATTTTTTTTTACTATAAAAGGCAGAGAACAATAAGCAAAAAAAAAAAAGCCATGATGATAAAAATCATCTTGATAATTAAATAATACAATTATTAATACTTATTGCAATAGTTAAAATACTTATTGAGTTTTATTTAAAGTCTTCTATACCAAAGAAATTTAGAACTTGATATTTAAAACTATTTAGCATAACTTTCTAGTTTTATTTTGTTTTTTATAGTTTAAAAATAATTAGTTAATATTGTTAGTCTTGTATTTATGCAATTGTCTGCTAACTTTTTTACATCCTCTAACAGAAAAAATAATAATAATAAAAATAACCTCATTGACTCCTTTCTTATACCATTGCTCTAAACCTGCAAATACTTTTTTTTTCTCCGCTTGAACACGTTGATGCTTTAGAGTTGGTCTTAAAAGTAACAATGCTAAGGATGTAGCAAAATTTATATCAAAAAAATCAAATTCTTTTCATTATTTGACACCATGGCAGTTTACCATGTAATAAAACAAGAAAAATAACCAAATATTAACTCATAGCTTTTAATGGTGTCTAAGATATAACTAGTTGAAGTTTAGTCCTCCAAACATAAAATGAAATTTGTTATTTAGCTGTAAAATCTAAATAATTTTTTGAAATATCTTTGAGAGATAACTATAACTATACTTTTAAAATTTTCAGATTTTCAAAAAAAATTAGAAGGTTCTGAGGCCAACAACTGAGAAATTCTGTTGGCTTAGGATCAACATTCCTCTGATAATTTTCAATGGCTCTTCAAGTTTTTACAATTTGATTCCTGTTGAAATTATATCATTTTTCAAATCCTCAACAGTAAGGTCTTTAGGATCAACAGAGTTTACATTCAGCTTGTCCCTTTTTTGTGGATCAGGAAAAAAATTTTATCTTGTTTTTTGATCGTGATTATGTACATTGTGATTTTATGAATGGATTTCAATTAAGATAGTTGACGCTTCTACCTATTTGTTATCACAATTGTCATTTTAATTGATAAATTCTTTTGCCAAAATAATTCATTATTTATCAACTTCATCATATATTGACAAAGTTTTAATTTTTTCTACTTCTCTGTCTAATTCTTATTATATACTTATTTCATATATATATGAACTACAACTTTACTTTTGAATAAAAAAATCTTTTATTCTAACTTCCATTAAAAATTAAGAGATGATTGTGTGTAGTTAAATAGTTATAAACCCATTTACAGAATCCTCTTTTTTTTAGACTTAATTTTCAACTAATACACAATTAACCAAATATTGACCAACAAAAATGAAAATATAGTTATGTACCAATTTTAATAGTACAAGCACATCTTCATCAGCTTTCTATCAAAAAACAGCAGCATTCAAGATAGCAGATTTTTTTTAAAGATTAGTAAGTAGCCATACTTCAGAAATATAAAGACAATACATTCAGGATTTCTATAGATTTATCTGTTAAATCTGTCACTTCAGTTTTTAACAATAATCTGTGTATAATGAAAAACTATCCATTACAACTTTTTTTACTAACTTTTAATGTTATTATAACAGTTACTATTACTAAAACTTAATCATACCTATTCTCTCCTACATACCAAGGAACTGATGTGATATATTGAGGAATATGAGGATTAATGTCCCTAAAATGAAAAAAATATAATGCATATTGCTGCTTGTTAATAGAAAAAACTAAACTACAGATAGATTATTTTACCGTCCTTCCTCATCAACCTCTGGAGGAGCAGTTCCAGCTTTTCTTGCCTCTTCTAATTCTTTTTGCTTTTTCCAATCAACTCGCTTTTGTGAATTTGTAGAATCAAGCTGTTTGGTATCTTGATTTGATGCAACTACAGATGCCATATTTGTATAAGTAGAATATATTTACCATAAACAGCTGAAAAATATCACTTAAAAATTTTTTTCTTTGTTTTCCAAATTCTTAGCATAATTTTTAAAAATTGACATACATGGCATCTTGATCTAACCTAGTTTAATTGTATTTAATAGTATAATTCATTCTTCTAACACAGAATTTTCAGGCAAAAAATGATTTTAAACTGTATTCAAGAGACTTAGTTGAGTAGATTTCCAGGAGGATATATAAAGTTGGTATCTAATATGGCAAAACTCAGGTAGGCATCTAACACAGAATTTTCAGGCAAAAAATGATTTTAAACTGTATTCAAGAGACTTAGTTGAGTAGATTTCCAGGAGGATATATTAAGTTGGTATCTAATATGGCAAAACTCAGGTAGGCATCTAACAAGTAATTACCTACGCTTAACTGCATACGAATTTCGTTAAAAGTGGATTTATAATTTAACTAAACTGTTTTAGATTTAAAAGTTAAACAGGTAATATTTTAAGACAAACAAAGGACGCTGATTAATTAAAGAAGCAAGGGAGAACCTGTAATTTGTTATATGTTTGATTTGTATTTGGAAAACATTATTTCGGGTTTTTTATACTCTTCACTACGGTCCGCGAAAAAAAAAAAAGCGATACAATGTTATAAGTTTGAGTTAGAAATGATTATTTTAATAAGCATTTATTTTGAAGCTCAGAGTTTTCTTATGGTTTCATCAGTTGATATTGTCAATTTCTGTTTTTAAAGGTGATTATTAAAATTATCAAAAGTACCTACTCTCCATCCCCTTTTCTGAAAGAAATTTGTCAAACAGCGCTCATGTAAATACCAGGCTTGCAGAGCCGGAGTCGGGAGCCGAGGATCCGATAGTTTTTGCAGGAGCCGGAGCCGGCGCCGGAGCCGAGAAAAACTAGTAGATCCCGGCTCTCAAAAAAATTTTGAACTGAACAAATTTTAGATTAATTTTTGACACATTTTTTTAACGACCTCTGCACTTCATTCAAGAAACTTAAAACTCAAAATTCTATAAGTCTCTAACAAATCATTTCATATACAATAAAATGACTTACAAGTTTAGTCTAAAAATAAATCTCAAAAAAATGGCCGCCACCATATATTTGCTTAAATTGTTTTTTTAAATTCTTATTCTTGTGAAATGAATGAAGTGCCATATTTATTCTTATCTTCTGTCATTATTTTTTTCATTTCAAAATTATTCAATGACCCAAAAATAATCTTGTATTTTTCTTTTCTTCTCCTGCAATATTTATATAAAGTTGAATATATATTTGGAATTTTTCCGCGATTTCTGTTATTTGTAAATTGCAACCATGAGAGATAACGTAGAAGACGAGAGGTTATATGATGAACTGAAATGGTTTGCTTATCGCGAAGAGGACGAAGTGTTTTTTTGTCAAGTTGACATTAGTGTAGGGGAGGAAGTCAGCAAACTTTGCGGTGCAACATGCAAAATGCAGTACGAGGGAAAAGAGCAACGGAAAAAAAAAACCACCGCCAACATGAAACGCCATTTTGCCAATAAACATTCGACACTTTTGACAAAAATTGTTGAGGCAAGAGAGCAGAAACTGAAGAAAGAGAAGGCCGAAAAGGAAAAAAAAAGCACCTCATCCATTTTTGGAGGAAATTAGGGCTCGACTAGTGAGACGAGAAAAGTACAAGCACCCATCGATCGCTTTCTCAACAAAGTTACCATCACAATTTCGAAAGAGGACTTCAAGAAAGGCATGAATATGACGGTTCTTCAAAACGGCGCTCCCTTTAACCTATTCAGCAGTGAAGGAATCAAGATTTTGACTGGCGATTTGGAAAAAACATTTTGGCTTGAAAGTCAAACGGAATTCTGCTCGTCAAATCATGGCTTTGGCTCAAAAAAAGCGGGCCAAGTTAAAAACCAATCTACAGGGAAAGCTGGTTTTTCTGAAACTCGACGGAGCTTTTAAGACATAATCGAAGCTTTCTTGGCGTCAATTGCAGTTCTTGATGGATAGCGAAATCAAGAATCTCTTGAAGGCGTGCTGGAATTGTATGGCATCAGGAAAAAAAATGTCCTCGGAATTACGACTGATAACGGATCGAACATGGTGAAAATGGTTGGAGACTTTGGAAAGACAGATGAAGAAGGTGACGTCACTGACGAGTCTGCTGAAGAACTTGCTGGCGTTGAAATCGAAGAAGAACTTGAGGTTGAAATTGAAGGTGATCTGCCGGATGCTTATATCACTGACGACGACGACAACGACGACGACGACGTGTTTGAACAGCAGAGGCCTTACTTCAACGAAATATCGAAAAACATGAATACCGTTAATCTGCAACGTTGTGGTGTTGAAGACGGCTTGGAAAAACGAGGCATTAAGTCTCTGGTTGGCAAAGCTCGAGATGTAGCAAAAGCTTGTCGAACGTCGAAAGCAAATGAATTTTGCAAACAACACAAAACTAAAAAGGTACATACAATTGGTAAAACTAAAAAGGTACATACAGATTGCAAAATATTTTTTGAATAATTATTTTGCTAATTAACCCTCTCCCATTTAGTGAATTAATCCTTTATGTTATAAATACTCTAACCCTACAACCTCCGACCTGCACAAACTCTGTACAACCTACAACCTGCACAAACTCTGTATAAACCACAAAATGTATTCCTTGATTAAATCTTAAACCGATTGCGATTTATTTTAAATGTTTATTATGTAACATCTTGAGATGTAAATTATTTGTTGAAACACCGCAAGAACTCACTAACAAAAAGCAAACGAACGGACAACCAGAATCCAATGTTAAAATCAAGTTCAACATCCCACACAAACGCTCAAGACAGCCCACTTTAATTTAAAAATCAAGAGGTGATTTTCTTCAATAAAGGGAGCAATGTAAGGGGAGAGAATTAAGTTAAAAACAGCGATTAAAAGACGCAAAAAACATTGATTGTACTAACCTTTCCTGTAAATAAATTATAACAAAATGAATCGTGATGAAGAAAAATTCAAAAAGCAACGATTATCAAAAGACGCACACAGGGAGAGTTATTTAACCTCTCATCTAAATAAATAATGATTATTTATTGCAACCAAAATCCAGCAAAGACTGTTCAAAGCTCAAAAAGTATGTATGTATGTATGTATGTATGTATGTATGTATGTATGTATGTATGTATGTATGTATGTATGTATGTATGTATGTATGTATGTATGTATGTATGTATGTATGTATGTATGTATGTATGTATGTATGTATGTATGTATGTATGTATGTATGTATGTATGTATGTATGTATGTATGTATGTATGTATGTATGTATGTATGTATGTATGTATGTATGTATGTATGTATGTATGTATGTATGTATGTATGTATGTATGTATGTATGTATGTATGTATGTATGTATGTATGTATGTATGTATGTATGTATGTATGTATGTATGTATGTATGTATGTATGTATGTATGTATGTATGTATGTATGTATGTATGTATGTATGTATGTATGTATGTATGTATGTATGTATGTATGTATGTATGTATGTATGTATGTATGTATGTATGTATGTATGTATGTATGTTTGTGTATAAAGCACGTGGTTGTGTTTTACCTCATCACTATTGAGCATAATTGGTTATTTGATATCTAAATTTTAGAAAGGTTTTTTAAAATGGTGTTAAAAGTAGCGATCTTGTGCCATCTTTTTTTCTTTTTAGAATTACGTTAAAATGAAAAAGACGTGTGGTGTAGTTCTTGTTTTATTATGTTCAACATTTTTCCTCATTAACTTGATGGTGATATGGCCTTTGTTTCTAAAGGAAAATCAATCAACATTTAAGTACCGAAGCTTGCATAACAAAACTGTATATCAGCCAAGATTCCATTCCTTAAAAGAAATCCATCAATTTATCTGGCAACAAATTCACAACCTGCAAGAAAATGGTGATTGTGAGAAAAAGAAAATTTTGCTGTGTAGAAATGTGGAAAATTATTCCGGATTTGGCTCCAATGTACACCGATACGGCGTTTGTATGCAAGTTGCCTATGGATTGGGTAGAACATTTTTTATTCACCAGGATGAGTATAGTCACTTTGATGGCGTATTTCAATGGGTTAAGCCAGAGTCCGAGAAGCGTGGTTATTTGAAAAGTAAGTATCTGTTTAACAAAACAAATGTATGCAATGCTCAAAACCCTTTATGTTACTTAAGGAATGGTTATGATATTGACAATACTCATCAGGTCATTGAGTTTAATACGATGAAAGAAATGGCTCCCTATCCAAGACACATTCCTGGTACGTTACCAGAGGAACTGAATGAAAACTTGCTTCATCTTGGAATAAAAACTCCTTGGATATGGTTTACATCACAATTTCTTGGTTATTTACTTCTGAGGCCAAACAAAAAGTTCAATGAAACGTTAAAAAGTATAAAACAAGAAATCAACTTTCAGCCACCTGTTGTTGGTTTTCATATCCGACATGGTGACAAGTTAACTAGCGGTGAAGCTAAATGTGTTAATGAAATTGCGTTTGTAAACGCAGCTGAAAACTATTTTAATCAAAGTGGTGTATCTCTCAAACGTGTTTATATTGCTACTGACGATATCCCTGTATTAAGTATTATTAGAAAATATGCTCCAAACTTTGTTATATCAAACTTACCCCCAAGTTATTTGTCAGTTGGTTTGGGAAACTATTTTCAAAAAGGCTTTGCTAAAGAAATTACAGAAAGCACATTGCTTGATTTGCATTTGCTTAGCAGCTCTGATTACCTTGTTTGTGACGTTTCATCAAACCTTTGCAGGTTAGTATATGAGCTGAAGCAAGCATTGCTCCCTTTTCAGCAAGATAACATTTTAAAAGCTGTTGGAGAAGAGCAAGAGGTTTATTACAGATGGTGGAATTTTATTTATCCATTTTCATGGCATTTTAGATATGGGCTAAGTGCACCAAATAAGTTTATATATCAAAACGGTAGTTTTTTAAAAGCTGACAAATTTATGTCTTCAACAAGCGTAGAAAAAACGACCTTAAATGAAGTGTTTAACAATTTTTTATTTTCTAAAAACATAAAACAAGAAGACAATAATGGAAAACAGTTCAAAAGTAGGTGTTGTGAACAACAGAACCTATTAGAATGGCCAGGGTGTCCATGCTACTACCTTTTTCCTTGTAGATGGGAAAAATAATAAAGAAGTTACAAAAGTGGAGCGTGTAAACCGATAAACCATAACTTTTTGACTTTGATTAAAGAAACACAATAAATCATTACTCTTCACTGTTAAGGTTTGAACAGAAGTAACTATGAATTATACATAGTATTAAAAATATATATATTCCCTGTTTTGTGCGAGGTTACAGCAAAGTTAGTATCGAGCTAATGTGTAAGTTGGCAAAGTAACAACCACGGCAAAAAAAGGGCACAGCAGGAAAAAAGGTGCATTTGCATAAAACAACCTTTGTATTATTAACAAGATATTGTTAATCGCTGATCACGTAATCAGCGATTAATTTAAATTTAAGAATTACAAAAACGCAAATAAATTTGAAATGGGATGGCATGTTTTTTGTAAAGCATTCAAACTGATAAATGCAAGTAGGCTCTGTTGGGACATTTTAAGTAAATCTAAAAAAAAACTGAATATTGCAGTTACGCTTTTAATAATCGGTTATTAGTCAGGGCTATGACGAAATGCAGCTCCTCAATGTTTGCGTGGGGTAATTTTTTGATTTATGAGTTAGTTTCAAATCGTGTTAAATTATCATTTATTTAAAAGAATGTGTTGATTAATTTTCTAATATCGGCATGCTGAATTGTTTGTATGCTAAAGAGCTGTAATTTGAATAAAATACCTCGCACCTCATATCACAGGAGTAGTTTCTACAGCTATCAAGTTCACGGGGAAATCATTTCGAGAATCGAGTTAATCGAGTTATTTTTTCTGATTTCTTATTCTATTTTGTCCTTGAGTCTGAGATCCAAAGTTACTCCTCTGTTTTTTAAAAAAACAAAGCAGAACAGATGATTGAATCGTCGGATTATTGAATAAGTAGTTTTATTTTTTTTCTCTTGTTTTTAAACATTTTTTTTCCTTAAAGCAATAAGTTAACGTTTGAGTTTTGGCGTTCAACTTTTAGAAGCTCGTGTTAACCCCTAATATACCAAAAAACGATTTCTAAAAAACTAATTGAATTTTCTATATTTCGAAGAGGAGTTTATACCTATAACAAACATGATTAGCTTCAGCAACTAAAAAGTTGTTGAGTAGTAATGGACCACACATTTACCCAGCGCTTGATTACAACCTTGTAGATAATTTTTCAGTTCTTCCACAATTATTTAGTGTTTGAAAGTGCACGTGAGTTTCAATCAGGAAATCTACAAATATTTTAAAAGATCTTTAAAGAACCTTAACAAAGGTCAGTAAAAAGGTCTTAAAAGTAAATGTTGATACAAATCTACATTAAGTTAAACGAAGATCTGGAGGTAGTAAAACGCGTCTTCATAATCTGCTAGCAAAATTGTTATTGGACACCGAGAAATAGCGTTTGTGAAAATGGATGCCTCATCCATCTGTTTCATATCTTTTATTTCTAAGATGATATTTGGAAGCGGTGAAGTCAGCTCATACACAAAATTTTCGTTAACATCAGGCGTAAGATAGTAGTGTTTACCTCCCCGAGATAACTACCGTCGTTACCGTTGGGTAGTCTGTTCTTTAATCCTTGGAGTGTGACATCTATAAGACCATTTCGTTAACACGCCTTATTTTTTTCTTTCCCCTAACACCTCCTACATGATTCTGTTTATACTTGTTTACAGTTGCGATCATAATTCTTGCTCCAAAAACAAAAGCAAGCCAGAGAAAACCCTCAAAATATTGAACGCTTCTAGACTTTGAGATGGTCACAGATAGAGGTTCTTTCCACCTTTCCTGCGTTGAAGACCATCTGGAGTATGAGGTCGTGTTCAGCAACCGATCACTGGTAATCATCTTGACGGACATAGCAGCAGCTATGAACTACACTCTCAATAAATTAGCGCTTGAGTACGAGGCTGTCTTCTCTGCCTCACTGGCGGCAGAAATCCCTCTAGAGTCGCTTTGCTCCAACAAGTCGGTTCACTAAACAGCTGGCTTGGTGATGATCACATACGACAGCCTGAAATACGTTGTAATCACATGTCTCAGCTCAGCCAGTTTTTCACGCCAGCCTGAAAAGGCTTTGCCTAATTTCAACCCTCTGAAAATAGAAATAGCGATAGAAGAGAGAAACAGCTTATTATACTCACGTAAAGTTAATGAGATCAAATAATATTTGAACTGATAAAATAGAAATATTTATTTTAAAGTAGATAAAAATTAAACAAATTTAATTTCATGAATTCAAAAATTCAAAGCAACAAGTTTCATAAAATATATTCAATTTTTTGCAATTTGTTTGCAGTAACATCCCGTTGCCTTTTTTGAACAAATCGCATAGTTTTGCCTGAAATAAACATAGTCAATAATGAGTTATCCGCCCAAACTATAACCTTTAATGATCGGTATGCTGGTACACATCAGTTTCTCGCTCTCGTCACTAGCAATTAGCATCTGCATGGCTGAGGCTTAAAAGTTGGAAACAATTGTAGTTGTATAACTATAACTTGTACATTGCAGGAGCTGCGTCTTTCGATGTTAAGGTGTTCATCGTGCTTGACGCTGTAGCAAAATTTAATGGTGGCCGCTTCATAGAAAGCGCTTATTGAGAGGCACTGCCTCAGAGACTACTAAACATCTAGCCTCATTCATCATTACAACCCCTCCGCTACCAACCCGCTGTCTACCCTGTCGCTAGCCGCGCTAGATGTTGTAGGACCCAGAGCGTTGAGCTGTGGCTAAACCAAGTGGTTCGCCAAGCCACTGGTTTCAGACTCTAACCGCTGGGCCTACCTCATCTGGTCTAAAACGTCTCTAACGGCCTCTAACCCTAACTGTTAGCTTTAGCTCTGCCGGTCTGAGAAACTCTCAGCGTGAGAACCTCTCGGTCTGAGAACTTCTAAGCGCCTATCTCAACTGAGTTAAAATCCCTATTTTACATCTACTACAGATATAAAAAGATTAATTGGAATATTCCAATACATGCCAGTGGTCTCCTTATCGAGGAGGAGATGTTATTGGAAACAAGATATCGACATGGGTGACATTATCAACGCGAAGTCAATAAATAAATTTGAGGCATTGAAAAGTACAGGGCGTTGGAAAAGTAACGTACAAGTGAAGATAAGCTAGCAAAAATAATTAAACTACAGAAAATTTTATTTCAAAAATAAAGCTAAATTAGGAATATTTTTTATAGTTTGTAACAGATGCTCGAAATGGCCTCCATTTTCTTGCACAATAGTTTCCAAATGAGCAACCAAAGTGTTTATGGCTTTATTTTATCGAACACCCTTTACAATGTACTTTAACGATAGTTCACAGGTGTTAGAAAAATATAAAGAGAAGTTTGATAATTTATATATAAATGGGGTTAAACATTTTTGTGTGTTGGGTATCGGGATACCAACAACTTTGAAATTTACACTGGTCCGAAAAATCGTTTCACCACTAACAACGGTGATGAGGTGATGAGTCAGATCTTGGTGGTAGCGACAACATCGTTATTCGCTTTGCCAGAGTAATCCTGAAATTTGAAAGTTACACATTATACTTCAATAACTACTATACCTCTGCCACTTGTTGTACATCTGGAAAAACAGGGTATTTACTCAGTGGGGACAGTTCAAAAGAACAAAGTTCAAAACTGTAAGCTCCTGAAGGATTCAAAAGTGAAGAAGTGTCTTAGAGGCACCTCCGGAGTGTTCACTGCTTACGTTAAGGGAATGGAGGAAATCAATATATAGTTTGTCAACAAATCTGCAATGTTACTTTCATTAAGCTCGGACGAACTCCAAAAGTCAAAAGTAAAAAGGTTTTATAGAAAACAAAAACAAATAATCGAAATTGATTGCTCAAATGTGATCAAATTATATAATAAAGATTTGGGGGAAATCGACTTATTGGACAGCTACATCAGGAGAAGTTTCATTCTGTTGAGATCCAAAAAATGGTAGTTTAGAATTTTCTACTACTTTATTGCAACCATTATGCATGGCTGCTCTATCGCCGTGCATTTAAGCATAAAGGAACGCCCACTAATTTACACTTGTGAGAATTCCGGGTAAAGATGAAAAAATATTTGTATTTGATGGATACACCCCTTCATCTTCCAGTGTAGTATCAGGGCTTTATGCGCATGCGCATAAAAGTTATGGCGATTTTTGTGTTTTTTTAACTAATTTTGTAACTTTTGTAACTATATTACTTTTTCAATTTTAAAAAGCAATAACATTAGCTACAAGTAAACTCGAATAGAAGTAGGTGTTGCATGGTTCACTCTAACCAGTCAAATTTTGTGTTTCAATATTTCGCGTTTTTGGGGATTTATAAGCCATTTTGTGAGCAAAAAGCATTTGGGGTTAGTTGGCACAATGATCGCGGGGCTAGTTGGCAGTATGTACCAACTTACAACTTTTCGCATTAGACGTAAATTCACTTAAGTTATATAACACTACAGATCTACAGACATTAGAAATTATAAAAGAAAAGTAGACATGCCTATAAATTCTAAAAATGTTACAAAAAATGCTGTTGATGCTTTTTTTATAGAAGAAAAGTCTATTCGATCTACTTAAGGGCAATAAAAGTTAATGTCATAAAATATTGATGGATAAAAATTATCAAGAGTTTTCATAAAAAAGATGCGCATGAAATATATCCTTCATGTTGCTAAACTTGTCTCTTTTTTTATATGGTGTGCCAACTTACCCTGAGAGTAAAGGCAACTTACCCCGGGCCGGGGTAAGTTGGCACATTTTTCATTTTTATAGACCCTTTTTGGGGACATTTTATTTTAGTTAGACAGTTTTTTTTGGCGTCCAGTGCATGAATCGAATTCTTAAAACCTTTCCAGAGAATGATAAAGAAACTTTCTACACCATAATAAAATTCTTTTTGACTTTGTGTTAGAAAAGTGTTTAATAGAGTTTTTGCTCATAAAATCATAATTTTCAGAATTGAATTATGATTAAAATGGCTGATATAAAGATTTACAACTCAATGGCATCTGGATCGAAAGGCGCCAGGATCAAAACAACTTTGTTCGAAATCAATTTTAATCTGAAACACTGCGCCGATGAAAAATTAAATTTTTAATGTGATTTGTTTCGACCATAAATTACTCGACCCTATATTTCTGTTGTGATATATTCGATCCTGGAATGGAATTAAATATTCTGTCGTAGAATTTTTTTCTATTCCTTTATGTCGTAGACCATTAGATCATAGAAACTTATGCTGCAAAATTGTTCGACCCTGTAAAATTTCAACTTTTCTTTCTGTTTTTTTTTTATTTCTAATGCGGCATTGGACGCCTTTTTCTTTCTACAGTCTCTTAATTTGCCAAAGAATCTTTTGAGATTCATTTCTTTACTCATAGAAAACATTTGAAGTTCAACTTTGAATTGAAAATTACTGAATATACTTTTCTTTTTTATTTTAATTTTAACCAAAAGAAAAATCTTAAATTTAGTCATACTTACAAAAATTAAAAAATGTTTGAAATTTATGTTTCTACATTCTAATAAGATAAATTGCCACGACGAGAATTTCTATACTGTCATATGTTGCTGAAAAGGTCTGTAGGGTCTAAAATAAAAGTTTCATGAAGCATAATTGATTGAAAAAAGCAGAAACAAAACAATATTTATATTTTGGCGAGAAAAATATTAAATCGGACCAACTACAGAAAAAGTTACAATTTCTTTAATGATCTGAAATATTATAAAAAATTCCTTGCTCTCATAAAAAGAAAAGAAGACAACAGTAGCCAAAACAATATGAACTGTCAACTTTTGAAGACTAAAAACGTGATCTCTAGATCAACGAGTCAAGGTTCCAAATCTTGGTTCGAATAGAATAGTATTTGTTTGAAGAAAAGTTGGTTAAAGAAGAAGAATGTTCACTGCACAATATTGATGAAGGACAAACTTTGTTGCCAGAGCAATCGGAGAAGTCCAAAAAAGGATATATCTATCAAAGAAAATGTGCTAAAAAAACTCCAAATCGCATTTTGAAGGTTTTTGAGCTGAAAAATTTTCGTACAAACAACTTAGAAATGTTGCATAAAGGATTGATGAGTTAACGTTTAGTAATAGAAATCTGCGTAAAATATAAGTTGTCTTGCTATATTTCAAGCATATTTTTATTCCTTTGAAAAAAAAACAACTAAGTTACAGGTTTTACCAGAAGTAAAAATGTCGAAAGGTTTATACATACATGCATACATACTTACATACATACATACATACATACATACATACATACATACATACATACATACATACATACATACATACATACATACATACATACATACATACATACATACATACATACATACATACATACATACATACATACATACATACATACATACATACATACATACATACATACATACATACATACATACATACATACATACATACATACATACATACATACATACATACATACATACATACATACATACATACATACATACATACATACATACATACATACATACATACATACATACATACATACATACATACATACATACATACATACATACATACATACATACATACATGCATACATACATACATGCATAGGGGAAAGGTGCCTTTGATGGCATAGCGCCTATGATGGCATACTGGTCATATTTCCAAAAATATTAGTTTTGGTGCATAAGTGATTAGACCAACATGTGTCTATTAGTAATTCATTACTTCTGGTAAAAATTCGTCCCTCTCTCATAAATAATGCTTTTGTAATCAACAAACATAAATTTTCGCATGTGGTGTTGTAGTTTTAATGCCCTCATATATTTAGGATTACGATTTTATTATACATCATACAGAAGTAAAGCTTTCATGCATTTCATCTGCAGGCTTTGTACATTTATTAGAATACTTATTTTAATGCTATGTGTAGAATATAGTAGACAGCTTGTTTTAATAAATTTGGTGACTCTTTCCTATGATGGCATACCGAGGAGTTGCCTTCTTGGAATGTCTGGAAAATGAATTGAAAAAAATGCCTGAAAAAAATTTTTATGCTCATAAAAAAGGTGATCAGACTAAGAACAAAGATGAAATACAAGAGTTTGAGAAACCAACACATTTGGAAATGAGATCTCCCCCATCAGAAGCTTCCATTGGATCTTCTGTTTCAACGAAAGGATAAGATCTAGTATATAAAAGTTGTGTCCGGTGCCTTTAGCAACCCCTAAAATCGAATTGAAAAGAGCATGAAAACGTGGAAAAACTGAACCTCTGAATACCACACCGGATATTCAAGAATTAAAAGACAAGGCAAAAGAAAAAGATAACAAAGAAAAGGAAAAATTAGTTAGAAAAACAAAAAGAAAGACGGCTATGGAAGAAAAATATTGCAATGAGAATATTAAAGGAAGTAATAACAAAATGAATTTCGAATCTGATACAGCATCTTGGTGTCATTGTTTATGTGCAGGCATATAGAGAAGTAGAAAAAATGTTATATGTGAACTATGCTTATAGACCAAATATTTATTTTTAATTTTGTTTTTTTGATAAGTTGAGTTTCCATTAATAAAAAGCAAAAAAAAATTCTTGTTCGTCTAATTTCTTTAAAGTGTGCCATCATAGGAGCAGTTAGTTGCCTATGATGGCATACTTGTATATATGTTTTTAATGGTATAACCTTATAAAAAAGCAAAATAGTAAAAGTTCTGAGGTTCATTATTACTCTGCATGCTAGAGGGAATACACCCATGTCAAAATTTTTTTTTTAAGTTTTCAGGTAATGACTCAGAGAAACGTTAAAGTTAAGTATGCCATTATAGGCACCTTTCCCCTACATACAATCGCTTGTAATCCATTGGTTAAGGTTTTCGAGAGTTCTATAATTTATCGTAAATCACAATTAATTAGTAAATACTCTTAAAAATTCCATTTTATAATTTAAATATAATGTTTTCTTAAATTACTTAATAGTTAAATTAAAATGCGTTATCCCTTACATATCGCTAAACTTAGTTATAAACCTCGTAAATGTTATCTGAAAAATTGATAGTAAACAAACTAATCATCTCAAAAATAAAATTGCGTAGACATTGGGAAGTAAGAGCTAAAATTTGAAGAAGTGTTTTGAGAAAAGCTGAGTTTTGAAAGCTGATATGCTAAACTCAATAGATCAGGTTTTTAAACTTGATCTATTGAGTTTAACATATCACCTTTCAAAACTCACCTTTTCTCAAAAAAAAAAAAACAAAAAAAAACTCACCTTTCCACTTTTGTGTGAAATGTAACATTGAGGTTTAAAAACCTCAATGTTACATTTCACACAAAAAAATATTGATCATAATTGTTGTTGATATCGGTGTTGTCTGTATCATGTCTTGCTTTAAATATCAATTTTCTTACTTTTTAAAGTTAATATATGACTTTAAAGTAAAAATGACTTTATATGTAAAAATATGACTTTATGACTGTATGACTTTAAAGTAAAAATATGACTTTTTTAAAACAAGATTTTAAAAAAGTCATATTTACTTTAAAAAGTAAGAGAATACTGCATCTTAATATGAAATTACTTTTATGCGTAAAAGTAACAAAAATTAATATTGGAAACTTACATAAAAACTATTTGAAAAAAAGACTAGTTACCATTACAAGTGAATGTAAATTTTTATCAATGAAATACTATACTTCACTTAGTAAGTAAAAAGTAAGTTATTTTATTTACTTTTATCAAACACCAAAGTCATTTTATGTTGATTTAACATGCTGATTGGTAAGAAAAACAACGTGTTAAGGAGAATTGCCTGCTTCTGGGTTCTTCTGGGTTATAATGTTAGGAATTATTCTGCATGTATGTGGATCGCTTTTATGGAGGGGTTTTTTAAATTTGGGGCAAGTTTAATAAACATGATGGGTTGCTTCCTATCCATGCCAATCCTTGACTACGTAACTTTTCCGACGGAGCGCACTTTTTCGAAAACTTCCTTTATATTGCGCTTTTTGATCAAACGTTATTTTTCATGGTGATGTAACGCATCAGCGTTGATCAAACGTTATTTTTTATGGTGATGTAACGCATCATATGGTGATATAACGCATCATATGGTGATATAACGCATCATATGGTGATATAACGCATCATATGGTGATGTAACGCATCATATGGTGATATAACGCATCATAAGTATATTTTTATGCGGAGAGTGAAAATCTCAAAATGACAGTGAGCAATTCTGTGGCAAAAAATAAATTCTATTTAGGAAATAAAATATTCCGTTTTTGTGAAAACTTTAGTTATTGGAAAAAATTCAATTAAACCCGTGAATCAATTCTAACGTCCCTAAACATATTTCATAATTCGTTTAAAGCATTATTAAATACGTTTAGGGTGCGAAATACCTTTCAAAAAGTTTTTCAAAAATTTTAAATCCAGTATAAATTATTTCTTCTTATTATTATTATTATTATATATAAACTATTATTATATTAATAATTAATATATAAACGATTTCCGTCAGCAGCATCGGAGGCCGATAGACTTTCTAGTAAAGGTTTATGCAGCCAAATAATTTTCATTTTGGTCATCGTGGTTTTTGTTATCAACCACTCTGAATAACAACAACCTATTTAACGCTATTATTCATGTCACATCTTTCTTTTCGATGAATAAAGTTAGCAATACTGAATGAGGATTCTGGCCCTACCGAACTAACAGGCGAAGTTTAAACCACTCTTGCTTTAAAGGCTAACATTGGAATATCTTTTTCATATTTGTACCCAAATTCATCAACCTTCCAATTTTTTTGTTTTAAAGCGTAATTGAAGACAACTTTTCTTTGATATTTCGCTTTGATTGTGTTTTTTTCTATCTTAGATTGACACCGCTAAATGTTGCAAGTTTAGCAAATCCATTTTTGTGGTTCACAGACTGTTCAGGTGAATCTTGAAGTTCGAACCTAGCTACTGAATCTGTCTCTTCTAAAAATGAAAATGAGTAATAATATTTGTCAATATGCAAATCTTTTTATAAAAGTACTTTAAAAAATTATTTACATAAGGTTAAATATATTTAAATTTAAAAGCAAATAATATTTTATAACTAACCACTTCTCGGCTGATTTTGGTCATTTTGCAAACAAGTGTTTATAAACGTTGACCTTCGAGGATTTTGTCGGAGCATTGTATTCAAAAGTGTTTTCAACAGTTTACTTTCTGCTTCCTGATATTCTTTTTCTCTAAGACACTCGTTAGTTCTCGGTTCAAAGAAACATGCCAGCAAAGCTTGTAACTTTTGTTTTGAAGATATCTTTTCAATATAGTATTCCTTCATAAACTTGAGAAGACTGCTTCGAAACATGTTTTCTTTCTCGATCAAAGAAGATGATTACGATAAAAAACATTTAACTGAAGAGTCATTTTCAAGAAAGTTCATTAACGCATTTTGGACAAATTTGGCCGACGAAAGTGTTGGAAAATTTCTAGTAGAGAGAAGTTTAGTTGCTTCAAAGAATGGCGCAAGATTATAGTGTAAAATTTCTAGGAACTTCCAATTTTCTGATAGACTTAATTTCTTGAGTTTACTAACTTGTTTTTCTGTTAACCCATTGATAGTACCAGGATCTGTAGTAATTTTATTATCAACATTTTTAGCTTTAATTATCTTATTAATCATTAAAAAAGTTGAGTTCCAACGTACATGAAAATCTGACGATAAGTTATTTATTTTTAGCCCCTGTTTCTTAACGTCATCAAAAACAAATGATCGCAATATTGATGACCTTTTAACAAGAGCTAAAGTTTTTCTCAACCTAAATAAAATGGTGGATGAAAAGTTAAATAGCTGATTAACAGTTTCATCTGCTGATGCTTCTTCCTCCTCGCTACTTTTATCATCATCCGAGCTCACGTTTTCCGTTTCATAAGTACACGCATTTTCTACTTGATTGTTTACATCGTGCATTTCAAGGTGTTCGTCTAACGATATATTTTCGTTAGACTCGATATCGCTTTCATTGCAGTAATTGTAATAAATAAGATCCTCGTCGATATCTGACATGGCATCAAACAAGTTCTGTGATGGTTTGGCCCACAACTTTATTCCATGACTTAAAACGAGATTTAAATTATGACAAACGCATGAAAGCCGTTGAGCGCTGTTAAGCAAAGCCAATAGGATTCAACCCTATTTTTCCACAAATCGGCTGCTAGAGTAATATGGGTAACTGACTTAAGTTTAGCTCTAAGATCGTTCTTTTATTGATAGTATTGCTCTCTCAATCGCTTTGCTATTGTCTTTCGATGAGGCGGTTTGTAAAGTGGAGCAAGAATGTTTAGAAGGCATTGCGTACCAGGTTTATGAAAATCGTTAAAAGAACGGCCATCTTGAATAATGCAATTTATTACGGCTTCATCTATTTCATCTTTGTTCTGCATCCCTACTAATTCATCTTGAACGAGTAATTTTTTTTGAGAATCGTAAAGGTACTCAGATTTTTTATGAACATGGAAAATAAGTTTTCGCAGATTTGGTTCAGGTCCACACACAAGGTTTCCATTCTCCGGGCACATCAAACAAACATACTTATTTGTATTGGCAACAAATGAAAATAGGGTCTTAATAGTCAATGCTTTTATTTTACGGACTGATTTTATAACTTGATCATCGTCGGTATCAGAGTTCGAAATACATCACAAACAATAGTTTATAAATATATATTTCAAGTATCAACGCAAATTAAAGACTGATACAAATACACGGCTGTACAGCAAGTATTTATTCTGGGTCATTTTTATGTTAAGGTATATACATACATATATATATATATATATATATATATATATATATATATATATATATATATATATATATATATATATATATATATATATATATATATATATATATATATATATATATATATATATATATATATATATATATATATATATATATATATATATATATATATATATATATATATATATATATATATATATATAAGGAAAAAACTTGAGACACTTTTAAAAAGAGTTTTGTGTGCTGAAAACAAAAAATCAAAAGGGAACAAATCTAGCATTGCTTATTTGGAAAAGAATTTTGATTCTTTATTTGATTTATCTGCGTGTAAATGTGAACTGCCTGTGGCTAAATGTAATGACAGGTATTGTAAAAACTTATTCCTCAAGTTTTGAATTTTTAAAAAATTAATTATCATCTTAACTTACTTTGAGACAATTTCTTGCATACTTTATTCTTACATGTAAATAATATTTCAAAATTTAAGTATAATATTTCTGCAGATTGGTTAAATGTGATGTTAAAGACTGTAATAAAAAACATATTTTATGCATCTGTGATGAAGAAAGAAACGTATTTAACAACATGAGTTTTAGATTATATTAAGATTTACTTGATGTTTGTCAAAAATGGATAGTTTTTTTTTAAAAAAAATTTAGGTATCAGTGAATGAAAGGGAGTACTTAAAAGACCAAAGAGCTAAAAAAGGTGAAAAAGGGTCATTTCAGATTGGCAAAGTTGATCAAAAAGAAAAATTAAACATAAAGAGAAACAAAGTAAATGGAACATTTAAAAAACAAGAATTTTGTGGTGAAAGTCTTAACAAATCGAATTTAGAGGTTGGTATGAATATAAATATTTAAATTCATTATTATTTTTTCATTTTATTTTTATACTAATTTTCTTACTTTTGCTTTTGTGTGTCTTCTTATTCTTAGGTTTTATAAAATTTTTGTACAAGTACTTAAGTACTCCTGCTCTAGTAGCACTTAATGTGGGTTTACATCTGTTTTAGGTCAGCAGAATTAATGGTATAAGTAATTTTTTTAATTTAAATATTTTTAAATCAATTTCATTTTTGTTTAGTGTTATAATATATCATCTGATGACAATGTTTGTGATGATGATAGTGGAAATGTTGAAAACAGCCATGATCCAGAGTTTTATGGAGAAATACCAATTTCATACAATTCCAAACCCTTGTCTAACTTTGCAAAAGCAGCCATACGGTATGAAATTAGTAACAATGCTGCTGCTCATTTAGCTACAGGATTTTACTCATTGACTATGGCATAGTAACAGTTACTGATAGAGCTAACATTATTACAGAAAAAAAAAGTTTTTAATGAGAAGTTTCGAATGGGAGTACAACTTGGCATTGAACATAAAAAAGAGATTTTTCAATTTAAAGTTATTGGAGTTGATGATAAAAAAGATAAAAAAAACACTTGTTCATAAAATTAGTTACAATTTGGAAGGTGATCCAATAATAATACAAGAAATTGAAAAAGAATAACATCTTAAATTTACTGCAGAGAGTGGAAAAAAGGCAAGAAGGTATTTAACACATAAAATTATTATGAATGGAACTGGAGTTACTAAAGCAAATTTAATTAAAGAAGTTCTAGAAGAATTTAACAGTGTGGAAACTCTTGAAGCTTTGGTTCTTGATAATACAAGTTCAAATACTGGTGCTGACAATTGCTTAATTGTTCACCTGGAAAAAGCTATAAGTAGAAAATTCACCAAACTCCACCAAAACTCCACCAAAATGAATTACCATTTAGACAAGTATTTACTTAATTTGATAGAAAAACAAATGATCCAAAAAAATTTAAAAGCGTGATTTGTTCATCTGTTTCAGAAGATCCCATACATGAGGTCCCTATAATATGTTTTTCTACAATAAAGTCAGAAATTCAATCATTTGTAGATAAAACTGTTATTTCTGATTTAAGTAATGATCGAAGAAAACTATATGAATATACTGTTGGCATAAGTAAAGGCAAAGTCTTCAAAAAATATGCAATGACAAAACCTGGACTTGTGAACCATGCAAGATGGCTGACACTTGCGTTACGTATTGTGTATAAATACACTAGAGAGGAAAATCCATCTTCAGAGTTAACTATGATAACAAAGTATATAGTTCAAGTGTATTCTCATATTTGGTTTGCTTTAAAAAGGTCAGGTCATTATAAAGATTCAGCAAAAATTCTTTTCAAAATAATTGAGCTGACTAAACTACAAGATGAAAAGATACAAGAAGTTGTCTTTAGAAACTTAGCTGGTAATTCATTTTGCTGTTTACAGGAAAACTTCCTCTATTGCATGATTATGGATGATGAGAAAAAAAATCGAGACAAAGCTATAGATCAAATACTCAAAATTAGGAAGCTAAATGAGGAAATTAAAAACTTTATTCCTAAGATTAAACCCAAAACTATTAAGATTGATTTTGGTTGTAAAAGTTGGACTGATCTAGTACAAGTATCTGAGATTGAAGTGGAACCTCCTACTACAATATATTTTTCATCTGTTGACCTGATGAAGGCAAAGGAATCTGGAGAGGTTTTGCAGCTCACTTATCTTCCTAACAACTCTCAATCAGTTGAACGTGCTTTAAAGTCTGTTACCGAAGCCTCAAAACTAGCTTATGGTCTCAAAAAAAGCCACAACTATTCTTATAAGTTACAGTTATTTAAAATGCTGTATTGTTTTTGGTTTGCCGGGATCTTCGCCGAGAAAATATGGAGGAAGGGGCTTATTTGAAAAGAACATTGATTTCTCGGGGAGAATTTTTTATTTCTTGTTTTTCTTAATAGAATAAAGAAAGTGAAATATTTTAGTGCGTCATCTTTCTTTGGCTTGGAGCGCTTTAAACAATATTAGGGAATGGTGCCACGAATCCTAACGCGGCCCTTCCCTCTAAAAAATACCTTAAAGTAACAGTTGTTTTGTATACTGATGATTATTAATTTTGTAAAACTGATGTTTTGATTTCATCAGATCAATGTCTTATGTCTCTTTTAAATTAATTCTTTAAACATAATAATCAGGTTTTGATCTAAGATGTGGCATGTTTAGCGCCTCAACTCTATTGTTTTAAGGGTGACAGCTTAGAATATCATAAATCCTATATATTACATTTCTGAGCAAGTTTTTGAAATAAGCTTTATTTAACTAAAGCTTCTGTATCTGCACCATAATCCTCAATTTTGTCAATTTTTTGCTGTTTTTAAATATTGAAACCTAAATCAGTTTTAAGTTTTTTTGAATTAATTTTCTTGAAATTGCGATTGGTTTTGTACATAGAACCTTCCACACCCATACCAATTTTTGTTTTCAAAAAGTTTTGCTTCATGGAAATGCCCTGATGTATATGTACACACCGCTGCACTAATTCTAAAAAAACCAGTCGATAAAACAAAAATAAAAAAGCAACAAATAAATTTACAAATTTACACATTAAAAGCGGTATCAGGAAAAAAGCTGACACAATTATAAAATGACAGTAAAGCGTATGTAAGTATATAAAAAAACTCTTTAGGCATTTTTCCTGGGAGGTTTTTTCAGGAGTATATTTTCTTGATACCGTCTGAATTCCATACGTTCCGTCATTGAAAATTTTCAAAAAGATAACTGTTCCAGCCGAAGACAAGTAAAATATTTCCATGTTCGGCCAGGAATTGAACTTTTTTTTTAAACAGGGTCTAAGAATGGTTTCAAAGCAAATGCGAAATTGTTCCGGCGCTAGGAATGGTTTTAATTGCCAATATAATCATGGATCGGAGTCGATTATTGATATTTCAAAGGTGCACAGGAAAAAAAAAGTCTTAGTCCGTTCAGACCAGTTGTTGCCCCAAGTTAAATTAACTATGTTTTACTTCAAATTTTGTTTCACTGCATTTCACTCTCTCATACAACATCCTTTCAGAGAAAATGTTGACCAAAAGTAAATTTACTTACTTTTTAAGTATAGATTACTTTTAATTGTAACTAAAAGTTATTTAAATCGTAAACTTAAGTAATCAAAAGTAATTTTATGTAACTTACTTTTCATAGTCATTTCTCTTCTTCTTTCAGTGTAAACTTGAAACTTGTTAATGCCCTTGTTCAAATTATGTATCCCCTTGTTCAAAGTATGTATGTCTGAGATTCCTGTAATTTTTTTATCACGTTTCCCTATGTTTTGGTATTTATTCTGAGTGAGCTAGTGAGTCAGTACGTCATGAGTTTTTTTAGACATAGGAAAGATTGAAAAAAATTTTTGTGAATTAACTTTTGATGATGCATTCTTTATAATAAATTTTCTGGAACTTTCACATAAATTCATAAAAAACATTAAGTCAAAAAATAATTTTTTTTTTTTTAGAATAAAAGCTTTGTTTGATATTTTATTGTTTTAATAAATTCTCAAAAACCTTACCTTAAGTTCTAACACATTATTAAGAAAAAATCGTTTATTCTTTCATAATTTTCAAATAATGTATTTTTTGCTTGGTATTTTATTGTTTTTAATCGTTTCTCGAAAACTAAATTGTAATCAAGAATAAACGATAACAGGTCTACGAAAAATTTTAATCCATCAAACTTGACATTTGCTCTTACATAATTTTGTCACGCTGAATTCAAATTTAGCATCAGGTTTATACGGTTAGCAACAGATTTTTTTGCAATAAATGATTTTTTATTTTGTAAAACATTAGAAATAATTCTGAAAAACAGGTTTGAAACTCGTTTGGAAATGTTAGGATGTTTAAAAAGATTTAGGTTGTTTACAAAATTAATACAAAAAAAAAAAGCTGATGAAAATAAATGTCAACTGTTTAAAATGAACATTTTATGAATATCTAAGTCGTAGCAAAGTTTTAAACTTTATATTGATAATAACAAAATAATGCAAACTTTAGTTTTAAAAACAATTGCAGACTATTGTTTAATTTAAAATATTCAATTAGGAAGAAACTTTTGCTTGTTGCTCTTTCTTTTATAAAGTTTTCCTGAGTCATCTCGCTTGATGCTCCAACAGTAGTCTGCCATCATGTGCTTTTATTTGATTGTCTTAAGATCTTGGTGGAACTGCTCTCCTTGCTCTTCACTCATATCTTCAAGATTTTTAGGAAACTGGTCAAGATGGCTATTTATAAAATGAAGTTTCATACTCATTTTGCATCCAAGATTATAAAAGGCTTTCAACATTTTATCAATTAAATCTGAATAGTTTTCTAAGAAAGCTTTTTACAACAACCACAAACGACAACCAAGCAATATTCTCTTTGCTATTGATTGCTTTAATATATTCTTTATCATTTATAAGATAGCAAATTTGTGGCCCGTTAAAAACTCTTGCCTTTTTTTTTATCTATTGACAAATCTGGTACCCAGCTAACACAAAACTTTCAAGTACGTTCGAAGAACGTTGGAAAGGTTTGTAGAACGCTCTTAGAACGTCCCCGACCGTTTCTAACGTTCTACGAACGTTTCTTGAACGTTTTGTGTTAGCTGGGGTAATGTTGTAATAATGTACTGAAAGCAATCACTATCAGTTTTCAGTGCTTTAACAAATTGTTTCATGAATCCAAGTTTAAGATGGAGTGGCGGAAAAACAATTTTTTTCGACTAACAATAGGCTCATTCACAATATGTTGTGGTTGAAATATTTAATAAAGTTAAAAGACGAAATGGATTACAGTAAAATTTGATATTGAGAAGTATCAATCGTGTGTGTATAGGGAGGGGGGGGTAGATATTTATCCTCATCGCTACCTGATCCTGGTTCAATTTCATCATCAGGCTTATCAGAAAATTTTTATTCATCTTCTTTTTCTTCTTGGCAGTTCGATGAGCAATTTCAATTCTGCAATTTGTGCAGAAATCTCAAGTTTCAAATAGTTAGCTTTTGTTATATAATTTATGTACCTTTTAGTTCTTACCTACCCAATGCTGTGTGCTAGAAGGTTAATAACACAACAGCATGGTAGGATATCAAATCCTGAAATTTTGTTGAGAGTCCGAGAAATATTTCCTAATTTGTGTTCTGTTCAGAGACAAACCTGAGGATCATACTAAGTTGAATGATATTGATGTAATAATTCAAATAATTTCAAAATAATTTTAGTTGACAGTTAAACACTTTATCTTGTTTACATGTTTTCAAATTTGCTTTCTGCATCATCTTTATCTGTTTCAATCTTTATCTGTATCAATTAACTGAGCTCTTTGCTTTAAAAAAAAAATTAAAAAGTTTATTTAATTGATGTTTTGCTTGTTGTATCAATGTTGTGTAATAATTTCTTTTTTATATATATAAAGTATTGACAAAAGTTATTAATAAACAAATGCATAAACAAATGCAGTTGTCAATAAAATTCTTGATGGGAAAAATAAAAAGGTGATTTAAAATTGCTTTTTTTCATACGTTATATTTAAAATAAGAATGGTTAAATACAATATAGAATAGGTAAACTCAATATAAATAATTAAAGATTTTGTTTAATAAAAAGAAGAACGAAAACTTTTAAAGGCACCTTTGAAAAATGAATTATTTTGGGATCTTCTCACGATCAAAAGTTCTTTTTTTTATTTTTTTTTACCAATTTTAGCCATATATAAAACTTATATAACCATATTAAATCCTATTGAAATTATGATAAAACAGAGGTCAAAAAAATGCTTTAGGCAAACGTATAGCCGTCCCATGGATATCATAAAGTAGTTAGTTAAAAGCTCAATAATAATAATAAAAAAACGTCTTTAAAAAAGAAAAAATGTGCATTATGTGTATATATAAGTATATGTATTGCTTCATTATGAAAAAAAAAGAGCAAACATAAAAGTCCTCTTGAAATGTAACAAAGTATTTTACAATATTACATTTAATTAATTAAAAGTATTTTACAATATTGTTGAATAGCCGTCCCATCTCCGTCTGCATAGAAACTTTCCCAGCAAAAAATAAATAAAAACAGATATTAACTTGTATTATCTTGTATTCGAATTTCTAATGTCATTGCATTAAAGTTTCAAATCAAGAGAAGTCACTTTAAAATTTTGAATAGCCGTCCCATCTCCGTCTGCGTAGAAACTTTCCCAGCAAAAAATAGATAAAAACAGATATTAACTTGTATTATCTTGTATTCGAATTTCTAATGTCATTGCATTCAAGTTTCAAGTCAAGAGAAGTCACTTTAAAATGTTCTTGATTTGTTACGTTTATTTTTCTGTATATAAAATGTATAGGTAAGTAATTATTTAATAAAGCGCATAAAACCAAATAAAGTCCTTTTAATCGAGAGTTTAATAACTCTGCTACTTGCTTAGAAAGACCTAAATCACAAACAAAGTTGTTGATTTTTATTTGACTAAAACACTGAGGAAGATTGAGTTGTTGATAAGTTGAATGAGAAGTCTTCCAAAGCTGATATAGACTCTTCAGTTTCTGTAGCAGACATAGTTTATTCATCTTCTGACAAAAATAAACTATTAAAATTTTGAACTGGACCCTCTTTAGAATGTTGAATTGGCCTAATAGCAGAAAGAATGTTGAGATAAGCAGTTTTTTGCCTCTTTATTTTGCTAATACCAGTAGTATTAACAAGACAAAAATAGCAGTAGTCAATGTGGTTAAGAGGTTCTCTCCAAACCATGGGACTCTAAAAGGTAATTTCTTTCATTTCGCTTTTGTCCAATTTCGAAGACTTTTCACAAATATGGCATCCGGTATGTGGAGCCCACTTTTGTCTCGGTCACCAAGTTTAATATCGAAATGCGATTTCTATGCTATTTTTAGAAAATTAGTAATGTTTCGTCTTTGTCGAACAAGTGAATAGCAACCACAGATGGAACGGAATGAGTTAGGATTATGGTTGCACTTATGTCGATTTGAAGAAGCCATCTTGTTATATATTTGATCTAAAAAAACAATGACATGGCTACTTTTTTTTCATAACTAAGGAATGAAAATACCTATTAAATAATAATCTTTATATATTTGATCTAAGAAAAAAACAAATCCCGATATTCATTTCCTTTAAATTATTTTGAGACTTAAAAAAATAAAATGACTTACGAGTCATGCTATAACTTCACTGATATTGATTTATCATTGATCTATTCATTTAATCTTTTCTTTTTGCTATCTTGTAAGCATGGAAATTTCGGCCTTCGAAATCGACGAAATTAAACGAAATTCGTGTTTCAATTTCGGATCGAAATTGAGAACGAAATTTCGATTTTTTGGATTGTTAAATTTCGCGAAAAAATTTCGTATAATTTCAGGTCATTGAAAGTAACGAAATTGACACGAAATTAAACATAAGTTTTAATTTCGAAATTCGTGAATTTGTAATGTTTAAAAATTTTGTCTTTCGAAATTCAATATAAATTTCGATACGAAATTGAAACACGAATTTCGTTTAATTTCGTCGATTTCGAAGGCCGAAATTCCCATGCTTACTATCTTGGTATAATTTTGTTCATTTCCAATGACTCAATATTAATCTAACGGCATGTAACTGGATTAAACTTGTAATTGATTCTAAATCTTGGATCCCTGAAATTTTTAATTTGTGATTGCATCGTTTCTAAGTCTACATACATATGTATGTATGTATGTATGTATGTATGTATGTATGTATGTATGTATGTATGTATGTATGTATGTATGTATGTATGTATGTATGTATGTATGTATGTATGTATGTATGTATGTATGTATGTATGTATGTATGTATGTATGTATGTATGTATGTATGTATGTATGTATGTATGTATGTATGTATGTATGTATGTATGTATGTATGTATGTATGTATGTATGTATGTATGTATGTATGTATGTATGTATGTATGTATGTATGTATGTATGTATGTATGTATGTATGTATGTATGTATGTATGTATGTATGTATGTATGTATGTATGTATGTATGTATGTATGTATGTATGTATGTATGTATGTATGTATGTATGTATGTATGTATGTATGTATGTATGTATGTATGTATGTATGTATGTATGTATGTATGTATGTATGTATGTATGTATGTATGTATGTTTGTATGTATGTATGTATGTATGTATGTATGTATGTATGTATGTATGTATGTATGTATGTATGTATGTATGTATGTATGTATGTATGTATGTATGTATGTATGTATGTATGTATGTATGTATGTATGTATGTATGTATGTATGTATGTATGTATGTATGTATGTATGTATGTATGTATGTATGTATGTATGTATGTATGTATGTATGTATGTATGTATGTATGTATGTATGTATGTATGTATGTATGTATGTATGTATGTATGTATGTATGTATGTATGTATGTATGTATGTATGTATGTATGTATGTATGTATGTATGTATGTATGTATGTATGTATGTATGTATGTATGTATGTATGTATGTATGTATGTATGTATGTATGTATGTTTGTATGTATGTATGTATGTATGTATGTATGTATGTATGTATGTATGTATGTATGTATGTATGTATGTATGTATGTATGTATGTATGTATGTATGTATGTATGTATGTATGTATGTATGTATGTATGTATGTATGTATGTATGTATGTATGTATGTATGTATGTATGTATGTATGTATGTATGTATGTATGTATGTATGTATGTATGTATGTATGTATGTATGTATGTATGTATGTATGTATGTATGTATGTATGTATGTATGTATGTATGTATGTATGTATGTATGTATGTATGTATGTATGTATGTATGTATGTATGTATGTATGTATGTATGTATGTATGTATGTATGTATTTATGTATGTATGTATGTATTCAAATAAAAAAAATATAAAAATGTTAATAAGTAATGTAACATAACCCGTAAACGATATAACGTAAAAACCGGTTTGACGGATTTAATTGATTGGTTAGAGTTATGTTAATCGTATTAGCTCTAGTATATAAGCCTTGACGCGGTACATTTGAAGTAGTTCTCTGGAGAACGACGGACGGGCCTGCGCTTGATCTCTAGACCCACGCTAAGCTTGTTTAACATATAATGACGCGTCATTCATTCATTAACTCGTTTATACGGCGCGCTTTGCAGGTGAAAGCGTCTCAATACCGAGTTCCGAGCGTAGAGTACGGAACGGTCAAAAGCGTCAGTCTTACAGAAAACAACCTTTCGCTGATCCTTCCGCCTGTACTACCGATTAAGCCGCAACGTTACGAAAGAAATACGTCTCACTGAAGGTTTGATCGCGGATTGCGACTCGGACCAAATTGTTAGCGAGTGTCTTTGTTCGTGGTTTTGTGAAGAAGATATTAGAGTCAGAAGCGATGTTAAAAGTAGTAGATTCGTATCAATGCCCGAGGGGCAAGCCGCGCCGCTAGCATTTGACAAAAAATAATGTTGAACCGAGTTAAGCTAAAGCAAAGCCGATCTTTCTGTCATTTGGTTTGGACAAACGATTAATCGTCAGCAAACTGACCTCTCTTCAACAGGATGACGGCCGGCTATGCGGACGAGCAGCCTTAACGTTCGACCGTGAAAGCGCGATCGTGAATGCGGCAACTATCTGTTAACGCGAGACCGCGGCGTAAGCTTCAGGGTTTGTGCCGAACGAACAACAAAGATGTTCTCCGACTGACCGATTATGCCGAAAGAACAGTCCTTTGCTGAGCTTACTACTCGAAAGACTTTTTGAAACATTTACGACATAAAAAACGCGCAGAGAGAGAGAGAGAGAGAGAGAGAGAGAGAGAGAGAGAGAGAGAGAAAGAGAAAAAAAGTTAAATCTGACTTTGAGCTGATAGCAGAGCTTTCGCACTGACGCGGACGAGCTCAACCAGGCTCTAATTTTTTACCTGCAACTCATCTAACAGTTAACAAAGTGGGAAAGACCTTTTGATTTAGGGTGTCTTAAGTTTGTAATATTGCTTGCGGAGCTGTTGCTCTCAAACCAGGTTTCTTATTTGTCTTATCTTTTTCTTTTTTTTTTTCTTTTCTTCCATCTCTCGAATGATCCTGGAATAGATCACTTAGGATCTTCGCTAATTGTGCAAGATCGACTTAGTCGCGTAACACTAATAAACAAACGAACACTGCTCAAAACATTCTAACGTCGATTTTTTTTTTTTGTAAAAAAAAAAAAAAACTACAATCAGTAAGGTCGCGGTGGGTATTCCGCATATTTTCCAAGGCATTGTCCAAGTCCACGGAAGCCAGCTTTGGCGCAAAAGACTAATCCGTACGGACATGGCATGCATATCGCTCTCTTGTTGACACAAGCTACGTAGCCAGATCGAGGCTCGCTGTCAATAGCGTAGTTGCCGTCAGCACGATAGATGCAGTCATTTGTAATGTCGACACCTAAAGTTTAAAGACAAGATTAAACGGTGAGCTTCTTCGCTCAAAAACAAAAAGCATTTTATATATCATAAATTTTTAAAGACATATGATGGCTTTTGGTTCCCCTTAATCCGGAAGTTTTACTTTGTGCATCAAGATTTTATGAATCAATATTGCACCAAAGTACATTGACCAAAATTGGACATCTTTATAAACAGCCATAACAACCTGGCGTTTCTTGTTTTTGTATGAGGCGATCGGCTGAACAGGAGTGTTTTCTAAGATACTTTTTTTTAACTCGTCAGTTTTCAAAGGCTTTTTAATAAGAGCAAGTCAAAACTGTAGGAAATCTTTACCAACATTGATGCAAAGATTGACTTGCACTCAGATGAATCATCCTATTAGAGAGGAATTGTGTCGAGAAGACTAACAATTTCTTGCAGCTAACATTAACATGGTCTGTTATTGTTTCCTATTTGGGATTAGGCAATTTAATTGGGTGAAGAAGTCACTTAACTGCTAAGAAGCAAAACTAAAGTTTGAGATAAAGTTGGGCTTAACCACTCAATTTTAGGCTTATTGTGCTTATTTCTTTATGCAAATGTTAGACAACGCAAAAAATAAAACGAAAAAGATGATATGACAAGTAGCATAAAAACCGCAAAAAACACAAAACCTAACGCGAAAAAAAATAAGAAAATGAAAAAAGTGTCTTCGACATATCAGCATAAAAAAGTAACGCGAAAAATAATGTCTTTGGCAAATGATGATTATAGTTTCTGCTCTAGAACTTCTCTAAAATTTAGAAATTTTTATGCTAATGATACATGCTAATGATAAATTTAAACACGTGTGCAAGTTTAATTTATTACTAGAGACATTTTGGATTTTATGGCGGGAATAGATTTCAGTCGAAAGGTTGGGAGACAACGCAAGTATTCTTTGTCTTGACACAACTTCTGGTTGAATAGTTAAAGGCTTTTTTTCTTGTTTATTGCTGCTATTGGTGTTGCAGTTTCTTATTTTATACTTAGTAAGTTAGAGTTCATTTTGCTGCAAATAAAAAGCTCAAAAATCTTTCAATAAAGGTAATTGAAGGGGCGACTGAAATTTATAACCAAGTAATTCATGTATATTAACAAGACATATTTAAATAATTGGCTTTTAAGATGAGTCGGTGTTATAAAAAATTACAAGCAGCGATATTACTTATTATTGCTACACTTTTTACTTGTAAACTTCTGACTTTATACATGTTTCACTCAAATGCATGTTTTCCCACTCGTTTAAAATACAAAAAATTAACCCACAATAATTCAGAAACTTATTGTGCCAGAAAAGAAACCGATTTTAATAGGACAGATTTCAATATTGCATTAAACCCACCGGGTTGGAAAAGCAATGTGCTTATCCATGCAGTTAACTTTTGCAACAGAGTAAAAAGAGTTTGAGGAGACTTTCGGTGGGTAAAAGTGGTGGGGCCAGTATCTTTTCACGTACCTTTAATTGACAACAACAATGGTGTTTATAGTAGAGAATTTTGGCTGCCGAAGGAAGGTAACTATACGATGAGTATCATGCACGAATTAAGCATCTTCGATGGACTGAAGGACCCTCCAAAAAATTGGTTCAAGAAAGGTAAATAAATTTGTATGTTTCTTAACAAGCTTGTTAATGTTCAAATGTGGCAGCTACCGCAAGATATTTAACAAGATTTATAGCACTTTCATATTTTGTATGTCAATGTATGTGCACTTCTGTTAGTTTTGTAGCCTTTTCACGTGTTTCAAAGTTTGCTAACAAAGTTCACAGTTTTAATTTGAGTTTTCGCGCAGCTTAATATTAGGTAAACCGGAACCTGATGATATTTTTTACCACGAGGTTGATTTTTCCGAATCGCATGGTTCATAAAGGAAATCGATTATTTAAGATTAAAGAGTCGTTATATTATTTATTCTTAAACAATATGTTGCAATTTTCTTCAATAACTTTTCTATACTGTTTGAACTAACCTGAAACAATCATATGTGTATACATAACATATATGTATATCATAGCTCTGCTAAAACACAGCTAATTTATGGTGTTTTCACCAAGTTGGCTTTTTTGTTTGGCACAGAGCTCAGCCCTGCTGAAGAGAAAGCCTGTTTAGATTCTACGATAGTTGGATTTGTAGTGCTTAAACAGTTACCCCTAAAATATTTAAAAAAGCGCATACTTTCATAGAAAAAATTTGTAGCTTTCTATTAATTTCATATAATTTTTTAAAAGTTACATAAAAAAGTTTATAGCTTTCTATTAATTTGCATTTGAACTGATTAAACTTTCTTTTAAAAAAAGAAAAGTTAAAAAAAATTTTTTAAAAAGAAACATGCATGTTTTCCTATTTTTCGCTTATTGAAACTCTTTTCTTATTTGTCTCGGTACATGTACTAACGTCTAGATATTTTTTGTTAAAAAAAAGTGAAAAGGCTACAAAACTTATCATGGGTAAACAAGCATTAGTCAGTCTAGAATTAGCTCTTACTTGATTATAAAGTAGTTGACGCCTCAGTAGCCCAACCTCTTGGGTCTGCCAGAATCTGGTGAACCACAACCTTTGTAGTCTCACATTTTACCATTACTTTATTTTTACTCATTTCTCTGATAGACCTAATCACTCGTACTAAGCCTGGAATTAACTAAACTTTATAGCTTTTGTAGATTTAAAGTACAGCATTATTTATCGTACAGCATTCTGAAACTAATTTAAAAAAGAAGTTTTGGTTAAATTGTACTTCAACCTGAAGCTCGTTTAAAAAAAAAAACTTTCCTAACCAATTTAAATTTTACTTCAGAAAAACTATTCAATTTTTTATGAATGCGTGTGTGTGTCAAAGAATCTCCTTCACGTCCCCAGATTTCAGACAACTACATTTCTTTTGTATAGTTTTTGTGCAATCTCTCGCATTGGATGGCTGCAGTCCAAAATAGGAAAAAGTCCTCCAGTGATTGTGTGGCAGCCAAGAGATTTCCGTCACTGACCTTTTTGCTGATGCGATTTCCTTTTACATCATTTCTGGTATTTTCAAATCTTTGACCAATGCATCACTTAATTTTGCAATTAGCTCACTTGTGTGTCGAAAAACACAAGTGAGCTAATTGCAAAACTTACAAGCTTTCTTAGAAATTCTACAAGCTTTCTTAGAGAGGTTTCTTAATAATGATAATAAAACCCTTTTTCCTTTTTGATGCCCTAATCGTCAATAATAAGTTCTCAACTTTAAATTAGAGTAAAAATAATTTTCTTACTCTGTATTCTTATAAGAATATAGAGTAAGAAAATCTTATCTTAAGCATACAACTAAAATCTTAAAGCATACAACTAAAAATCTTCCTACCCTTTCTGTGCTCAGCCGTATGTGCTCAATGAGGGTAGCTTTTCTTCCCTGCTTCTTTGTTAACCTCCTCGAAAACTGACTCTTGAGAAATTCTCTTAGAAATTTTGTAATCTCAAAGTCCTTGTTGGCAAGTAAGTGATTGAAAAGCAATCTTGCTTCTTGATATCCATAAATCAGTTGTAAAGTCTATCACATCCATAGTCTCTTTGTCTCTGTAAAAAATTTTAATGTCAAGTTGTTTTTTTTTGCAGATATTGGATTATATTTCTCACTTATTGAATGATTTCATGGAAATCTTGACTTTTAGTAACTCAAATTGGCAGCTCTTGTTTGATCTTTCATTTCGTAATCAAGTTCAACAAACTAACCATTTTATATAAACTTTCGGCCATGGATGCATGTAAGCATGTAACTTTCGGCCATGGATGCGCATGAGTAATCACTACTTAAGATTTGTTATTTTTTAATTTGAATTTTTAGTCGCAACATGCGTCTTTTTTTAATAGGCATTGAAAGTTTTCAAACCCAGGACTGCCTAAGTTACATTTTGCTTCAATTTTATTCCAAATGCTGATGATGACTGATTAAACCTTACGTGTTTAATCAGTCATTTCAGGGTTATTCAAAATTATTGCTTCTATATATATTTATTCTTTTTAAGATATCATGAGGCCAAAAAATGCAAAAAAAGCTCATCTGTTTGTAAAGCAGTAATTGAGTATTTTCAGTTGAAAATAGCTGCAAAAATGGGCATGTATTGTATTGCATGCTGTTGAATCACTTTGATTCTCCTCTGGCGATGTTTCCACTTATGAAATACCTTCTGCACTATTTTAACATTAGAAAAACCAGTAAAATAAATCATTATAAGTGTAAGTATGTCTTTTGATCAAGAATTTTCGGATCTTAAAATGGTTTCCACCATTTGAGAACTGATTTTTACCTCTTTCTCTGCATGTACAACAATTAATTTGATCAATCGTTAAAGAGAAAAACGAAAAGTTATCGATTTTTCGCGCTGTGGAAGATTTTTTCACCATGATTAAAAAAGATTGAAAGGAAAAATAGAAAATACTAAGCCAAGGGATCAAAACAAGTAAGGGAGAACCTTAATGAATGGGACGATTATTGAATGGGACAAACTCAGATTCTTATAGAAGCATCGATGTAAGGATATTCAAATTCCTGTAACAAAGAGTGATAGAAACAAGAACTCAACTGACCGACTCATCCATCCTATTGCTCTATGACCGTAATGACAATGGATGTTATTGTGTTTTCGAATGTAAAAAGTAATTTTTAAAAACGATTTTTTTTTTCTGATTTTACAGCAATTTTTGAAGTTATGGAAAATAAAATTTCATGCTTAAGTAGATAACAGTCTCTAGTACTACAGTGAGTAATAAATTCAAGCTTAATTAATGGTGTTTTTGGTGTGACTAATCATTTTTGGATAAAGTGATGCGCATATTGAATGGGACAAAGTACTACCTATTGAATGAATTTAACAAAGTATTATTTACAGCTCAGCAGAGAGATACTGCATTCCTTTACTTTTATCCCCATGGGTAATGGGCATTATTTACACACTTTTATACTGCAATATTTTCCTTAAATAAAAATAACTAAATATAATATTCTAAAATGAGAAAGTTCTGCTTTGATTGAAATTTATTTAGAGTTAAAATGTTTAAAGTTAAAAATATTTTTTGCGTGGTCTTTATGTATGTATCTATATATTTAACTACATTTACAATTAATAAACTAATTTGAAAAATGATTGAATTAAATACGTTTATTTTTAAATTTTTTATGTTTGTCCCATTCAATGAGACATACTTAATGAATGGGACAAATGTCATGCTCCAATAAAACTCTCTTTTTTCCAATAGCTAAATGCAAAGCCAATTTTTTTGTTTTACTATATCATTGAGCAAGATTCGGTGGTTATCAAACATATTTAAATATATATATTAAACAATTTTATCTACGTTTAAAAAGCATTTTGCAAAAACTGTCCCATTCATTGAGGTTTTCCCCTATATTTAATTATTTTGAAATAACCTTTACATACAGAACAATAAGCCTCTGCGTATCATTTCATTTCTGTATCGTTATCATTCCGAAATGATATTGGAAAACAAGTATCATCGGAATGACTAGAGTTCTGGTATTACCGAGATTTAAACTAACTACAGTACCGGTTAAAATTTTTTAACGATATTTTGTCATAATCATTCCGATGACAGTTTTTTTTTCCAATATCATATCGGAATGAATACGTTACGAAATTGAAACGATACGCAGACGCCTACAGAACAAGAGCTACAATGTTATTTATCTACTCATACCAACTTGTAACAAAACAAGTCAATCATATAGCAATAACTATAATAATGATATTTCTCTTGCTACTTTACACAAGAGTCTAAGATTGGCTTTTAAATAATTTAGGCAGAATCGTTAAATTATGCAACCTCAAACCATTCTCTTATCAATACTTCTTTTAAACCTATGTTTAGGAGATTATCAAGGAACAATCTTGCGTACTGGAAGAAAAACCAGTAAAACAAAATGAAATCGGCTCTATGATATCTTGTAAGTTAGTTTACGGTGCAGGGTTTCTCCAGCGTAAAAGTTGAATCTGAAACGCTTCTATAAGTAAAGAAATTAATCTTTTGAGATTCATTTTTTTAATCATAGAAGCGTTTGAGATTCAACTTTTCATTATGAAAACATTTGAAGTTCAACTTTGAATTGAAAATTACTGAAAATACTTCTTTTTTTTTAACCAAAAGAATAATTTAAAATTCAGTCATACTCACAAAAATCGAAAGCATTTCTTATCGTTAGTGAGACATAAATGTACCCCTTGAACATTTGAACTGTGTAACACCTAAACATCCTTGACATTTGCACCGGTGTCTTGAGTCATGCTAGGCCAATGAGCAACTTGGTCTTGTTCTAATTTTAGAGGGCGCAGCATGCGCAGATGGACCTCGATTTCTCTTGGCCTGAATTTGTTAATCAATGTCACTCGGCCTTACTCTTCTTCTTCTTTGGGGTGTATTCATCAAATACAAATATTTTTCCATCTTTACCCGGAATTCTCACAAGCGCACATTAGTGGGCATTCCTTTATGCATAAATGCACGGCGATAGAGCAACCATGCATTATGGTTGCAACAATGTGGCGGAAAATTCTAAATTACCACTTTTTGGATCTCAACAGAATGAAACTTCTCCTAATGTAGCTGTCCAATAAGTCGATTTCCCCTAGTCTTTACTATATAATTTTATCACATTTGGGCAATCAATTTCTATGATTTGTTTTCTATAAAACATTTTATTTTTGACTTCGGGTGTTCATCCGAGCTTAATGAATGTAACATTGTAGGTTTGTTGTCAATTTATATATTGCTTACCTCCATTCCCTTAACTTAAGCAGTGAACTCTTCGGAGGTGCCTCTACGACACTTCTTCACTTTTGAATCCTTCAGGAGCTTACAGTTTTGAACTTTGTTCTTTTGAACTGTCTCCACTGTGTAAATACCCTGTTTTTCCAGATGTACAACAAGCAATAGAGAGGTATAGCAGTTATCGAAATATAATGTGTAACTTTCAAATTTCGGGATTACTCTGGCAAAGCGAATAACAATGTTGTCTCTTGCGCCAAAATTTGACTCATCACCATTGTTATTGGTGAAACGATTTTTTGGATCAGTGTAAATTTCAAAGTTGTTGGTATCCCGATACTCAACACACAAAAAATGTTTAACCCCATTTATATACAAATTATCAAACTTCTCTTTATATTTTTCTAACACCTGTGAACTATCGTTAAAGTACATTGTAAAGGGTGTTCGATAAAATAAAGCCATAAACACTTTGGTTGCTCATTTGGAAACTATTGTGCAAGAAAATGGTGGCCGTTTCGAGTATCTGTTATAAACTATAAAAAATATTCCTAATTTAGCTTTATTTTTGAAATAAAATTTTCTGTAGTTTAATTATTTTTGCTAGCTTATCTTCACTTGTACGTTACTTTTCCAACGCCCTGTACTTTTCAATGCCTCAAATTTATTTATTGACTTCGCGTTGATAATGTCACCCATGTCGATATCTTGTTTCCAATAACATCTCCTCCTCGACAAGGAGACCACTAGCATGTATTGGAATATTCCAATTAATCTTTTTACATCTGTGGTAGATGTAAAATAGGGATTTTAACTGAGCTGAGATAGGCGCTTAGAAGTTCTCAGACCAAGAGGTTCTAACGCTGAGAGTTTCTCAGACCGGCAGAGCTAAAGCTAACAGTTAGGGTTAGAGGCTGTTAGAGACGTTTTAGACCAGATGAGGTAGGGCTAGCGGTTAGAGGCTGAAACCACTGGCTTGGCGAACCACTTGGTTTAGCCACAGCTCAACGCTCTGCGTCCAATAACATCTAGCGCGGCTAGCGACAGGGTAGACGGCGGGTTGGTAGCGGAGGGGTTGTAGTGATGGATGAGGCAGATGCTAATTGCTAGTGTCAATAGCGAGAAACTAATGTGTACCAGCATACCGATCATTAAAGTTTATGGTTTGAGCGGATAACTCATTATTGACCATGTTTATTTCAGGCAAAGCTATGCCATTTGTTCCAAAAAGGCAACGGCATATTTCTTCGAACAAATTGAAAAAAATTTAATATATAAGATGAAAATTGTTGCTTTGAATTTTTGAATTTATGAAATAAAATTTGTTTAATTTTTATCAACTTTAGAATAAATATTTCTTTTTTATCAGTTCAAATATTATTTGATCTCATTAACTTTATGTAAATGAACATTTTTAGATTTTTGACGTTTTGTTTGTTATGGGACTTATCGTGCTGATTTTAAGTCGTTTTGTCAACAAAACATCGTCAAAAACTTCGTTTTAAAACTTTTCACATCTTTTCATTAGGTTTAAACTTTTACATTGAGCTTTTTAACTCAAATATAACTCTATTTTAATATTTTGACCGTTTAAAATAATTGCAGAGTCTAACAATGAGAAACTGTTACAAACTTTGTGTAGGTTTAACCCATTTGAGTATAATTAGCTGTTCCTCTCTTCTATCGCTATTTCTATTTTCAGAGGGTTCAGATTAGGCAAAATCTTTTCAGGCTGGCGTGCAAAACTGACTGAGCTGGGACAGGTGATTACAACGTATTTCAGGCTGTCGTATGTAATCATAAAGCAGCCAGCTGTTTAGTGAACCGACTAGTTGGACCAACCGGACTCTGAGAAACTAGAGAGATTTCTGCCGCCAGCGAGGCAGAGAAGACAGCCTCGAACTCAAGCGCTACATAACTGAGAGTGTAGTATATAGCCGCTCCTATGTCCGTCAAGATGATTACCAGTGATCGGTTGCTGAACACGACCTCATACTCCAGATGGTCTTCAACGCAGGAAAGGTGGAAAGAACCTCTATCTGTGACCATCTCAAAGTCTAGAAGCGTTCAATATTTTGAGGGTTTTCTCTGGCTTGCTTTTGTTTTTGGAGCAAGAATTATGATCGCAACTGTAAACAAGTATAAACAGAATCATGTAGGAGGTGTTAGGGGAAAGAAAAAAATAAGGCGTGTTAACGAAATGGTCTTATAGATGTCACACTCCAAGGATTAAAGAACAGACTACCCAACGGTAACGACGGTAGTTATCTCGGGGAGGTAAACACTACTATCTTACGCCTGATGTTAACGAAAATTTTGTGTATGAGCTGACTTCACCGCTTCCAAATATCATTTTAGAAATAAAAAATATGAAACAGACGGATGAGGCACCCATATTCACAAACGCTATTTCTTGGTGTCCAATACCATTTATTATAATGAGACACCATCAAGTCTACATTATCGCTGGTTTCAAGTTTAGGCCGGCATATTAAAACTTTATACTGACCTATTACCTCATTAACTTATTTTCATCATGGAGGTGGAAAGAATCCTCTTAACCTGAGTTTATGTTGGAAAGAAAGACATTTTATTTGGTATGCCACTAGCTTTAGAAATTTACCTTGTTTCAACAGGCTTATTTTTGTAATATAAGATTATGAAGCTGCGTTTTACTACCTCCAGATCTTTGTTTAACTTAATGTAGATTTGTATCAACATTTACTTTCAAGACCTTTTTAATGACCTTTGTTAAGGTTCTTTTAAAGATCTTTTAAAATATTTGCAGATTTCCTGATTGAAACTGACGTGCACTTTCAAACACTAAATAATTGTGGAAGTGCTGAAAAATTATCTTCAAGGTGTAATCACGCGCTGGGTAAATGTGTGGTCCATTACTACTCAACAACTTTTTAGTTGCTGAAACTATTTATCTTTGTTATAGATATAAACTCCTCTTCCAAATATAGAAAATTCAATTAATTTTGTAGAAATCATTTATTGGTATATTTTGGTATATAACACGAGGTTCTAAAAGTTGAACGCCAGAACTCAAAAGTTAACTTATTGCTTTCAGAAAAAAAAATGTTTAAAAACAAGAAAAAAAAAAAAAAAAAAGAAACTTCTCATTCAATAATCCGACGAATCAATCATCTGTTCTGCTTTGTTGTTTTTAACAAAACAGAGGAATGGAGGAAAAACAGAGGACAAAAACAGAGGTAACTTTGGATTTCAGACTCAAGGACAAAATAAAATAAGAAATCAAAAAAAATAACCTTTTGCTTAACTCGATTCTCAAAATGATTTCTCCGTGAACTCGATAGCTGTAGAAACTATTCCAGCGATATGAGGTGCAAGGTATTTTATTCAAATTACAGCTCTTTAGCGTACAAATATTTCAGCATACCGATTAGAAAATTAATAAACACATTCTTTTAAATAAATGATAATTTAATGCGATTCGAAACTAACTCATAAATCAAAAAATTACCCCACGCAAACCTTGAGGAGCTGCATTTCGTCATAGCTCTGACTTATAACCGATTATTACAAACGTAGCTGCAATGTTCAGTTTTTTTAAAATTTACTTAAAATGTCCCAACAGAGCCTATTTGCATTTATCAGTTTCAATGCTTTACAATTGAAAGTAGGCAAAATATTGAGAAGAAACATGCCATCCCATTTCAAATTTATTTGTGTTTTTGTAATTCTTGATTTTACGCTGATTTCGCGATCAGCTTTAACAATATCTAGTTGATAATACAAAGGTTATAAGACAACCTTTGTATTATTAACTAGATATTGTTAAAGCTGATCGCGTAATAGCAATAGCACCTTTTTTCCAGCTGAACCCTTTTTTGCCTTGGTTGTTAATTTGCTAACTTACACATTGGCTCGATACTAACTTTGCTGTAACTCTCGCACAAAACAGGGAATATATATATTTTTAATACTATGTAAAATTCAGAGTTACTTCTGTTCAAACCCTAACAGTGAAGAGCAACTATTTATTGTGTTTCTTTAATCAAAGTCAAAAAGATTTCGCTGTGGTTTATCGGTTTATTCGCTTTACATTTGTCACTTCTTTGTTATTTTTCCCGCCTACAAGGAAAAAAGTAGTAGGATGGACACCCTGGCCATTCTAATAGGTCCTGTTGTTCACAGCACCTACTTATGAACTGTTTTCTATTATTGTCTTGTTGTTTTATGTTTATAGAAGATAAAATATTGTTAAAAACTTCATTTAAGATCGTTTTTGTAGGCTTTAATTTGTCAGCTTTTAAAAAACTACCGTTTTGATATATAAACTTATTTGGTGCACTTAGCCCATATCTAAAATGCCATGAAAATGGATAAATAAAATTCCACCATCTGTAATAAACCTCTTGCTCTTCTCCAACAGCTTTTAAAATGTTATCTTGCTGAAAAGGGAGCAATGCTTGCTTCAGCTCATATACTAACCTGCAAAGGTTTGATGAAACGTCACAAACAAGGTAATCAGAGCTGCTAAGCAAGTGCAAATCAAGCAATGTGCTTTCTGTAATTTCTTTAGCAAAGCCTTTTTGAAAATAGTTTCCCAAACCAACTGACAAATAACTTGGGGGTAAGTTTGATATAACAAAGTTTGGAGCATATTTTCTAATAATACTTAATACAGGGATATCGTCAGTAGCAATATAAACACGTTTGAGAGATACACCACTTTGATTAAAATAGTTTTCAGCTGCGTTTACAAACGCAATTTCATTAACACATTTAGCTTCACCGCTAGTTATTTTGTCGCCATGTCGGATATGAAAACCAACAACAGGTGGCTGAAAGTTGATTTCTTGTTTTATACTTTTTAACGTTTCCTTGAACTTTTTGTTTGGCCTCAGAAGTAAATAACCAAGAAATTGTGATGTAAACCATATCCAAGGAGTTTATTCCAAGATAAAGCAAGTTTTCATTCAGTTCCTCTGGTAACGTACCAGGAATGTGTCTTGGATAGGGAGCCATTTCTTTCATCGTATTAAACTCAATGACCTGATGAGTATTGTCAATATCATAACCATTGCTTAAGTAACATAAAGGGTTTTGAGCATTGCATACATTCGTTTTGTTAAACAGATACTTACTTTTCAAATAACCACACTTCTCGGACTCTGGCTTAACCCATTGAAATACGCCATCAAAGTGACTATACTCATCCTGGTGAATAAAAAATGTTCTGCCCAATCCATAGGCAACTTGCATACAAACGCCGTATCGGTGTACATTGGAGCCAAATCCGGAATAATTTTCCACATTTCTACACAGCAAAATTTTCTTTTTCTCACAATCACCATTTTCTTGCAGGTTGTGAATTTGTTGCCAGATAAATTGATGGATTTCTTTTAAGGATGGAATCTCGGTTTATATACAGTTTTGTTAAGCAAGCTTTGGTACTTAAATGTTGATTGATTTTCCTTTAGAAACAAAGGCCATATCACCATCAAGTTAATGGGCAAAAATGTTGAACATAATAAAACAAGAACTACACTACACGTCTTTTTCATTTTAACGTAATTCTAAAAAGAAAAAAAGATGGCACAAGATCGCTACTTTTAACACCATTTTAAAAAACCTTTCTAAAATTTAGATATCAAATAACCAATTATGCTCAATAGTGATGAGGTAAAACACAACCACGTGCTTTATACACAAACATACATACATACATACATACATACATACATACATACATACATACATACATACATACATACATACATACATACATACATACATACATACATACATACATACATACATACATACATACATACATACATACATACATACATACATACATACATACATACATACATACATACATACATACATACATACATACATACATACATACATACATACATACATACATACATACATACAAACATACATACATACATACATACATACATACATACATACATACATACATACATACATACATACATACATACATACATACATACATACATACATACATACATACATACATACATACATACATACATACATACATACATACATACATACATACATACATACATACATACATACATACATACATACATACATACATACATACATACATACATACATACATACATACATACTCTAAAAAATTCTATTTTATAGCTTAAATCTGTTTTTATAAATTACTTAATAGTTAAATTAAAATGCGTTATCCCTTACATATCGCTAATCTTAATTATAAACCTCGTAAATGTTATCTGAAAAATTGAAAGTAAACAAACCAATCATCTCAAAAATAAAATTGCGTAGAATTGGGAAATAAGACCTAAAACTTGAAAAAAGTGTTTTGAGAAAAGCTGAGTTTTGAAAGGTGACAAGCTAAACTCAATAGATCAAGTGATAACCTCAATATTACATTTCACACAAAAAAATATTGATCATAATTGTTGTTGATATCGGTGTTGTTAGTATCATAATCCTCATGATCCTCATAATCTTCATGATCCTCTTGATCCTCATCATCATCATCTCCTCCTCCTCATCATCATCCTCATCTTCATCCTCATCTTCATCATCCTCCTCCTCATCATCATCATCATCAGTATATTGGTCTCTGTTCGTTATTGCATCCCGAACATCGACACACATGATTTTGGAATTCAGCTGTTTTTATTTCAAGTTACAAAAATTTTTTATTTCAAGTTACAAAAATTTTTTATTTCAAGTTACAAAAATTTTTTATTTCAAGTTACAAAAATTTTTTATTTCAAGTTACAAAAATTTTTTTTGCTGATTATTATTTATTAATAGTTACTTTCTTTAAAGATATGTAAGTTTTTAAAAAAACTTGATCGCTTAAACTTTAAATATAGCAGTTGTTTTAAAAAATGTCTTACTTTACCGAACTTTTCAAAAAAACAGTCTTTGAAATAAAGGGATCATTAAAACCACAATCGGTGTTTAAAATTAAGCCTCACCATATCAAATCATAAGTCAAAATTATCCACGTTCGAACCAAAAGGTGATTTTCGGATAAAAGCTAACTTAACTTTCAAACTTAAGAAGTTCAACTAAACTTTGTTGTTTTTAATTGGATCAACTTTTCTTTGATTTCAGGAAAAATGAAAACTGAATATTTTGTTTTTGTTTGCTAATTTAGATTCTTTTATAAGGTGGATCTAAAACTTATGAAATCGAATGTCTTAAGAACAGATTTGTTGTATCTAAAATGAATGTACTTTTTTAATTTTTTTTTCAAATCTTGCAATACCGAACTTGTGCGGGTTAGAACACCGAACAAACCCGGTTTTTGAGGATAAGCACTTGAAAAATTGCGAAAGATTGCGGAATATTTTTTTTGAATAATTATTTTACTAATGAACCCTCTCCCATTTAGTGAATTATTCCTTTATGCTAAAAATACTCTATGCCTACAACCTACAACCTGCACAAACTCTGTGTAACCTACAACCTGCATAAACTCTGTATAACCTACAACCTGCACAAACTCTATATAAACTACAACCTGCACTAACTCTGTATAACCTACAACCTGCACAAACACTGTATAAACCACAAAATGTTTTCCTTAATTAAATCCTAAACCGTAAATAGACTAAAAAAAAAGATATTCTTAAAAAAAGTTGCCCATAATTCAATTTTCATTTTTTTAAATAATACTTTGATATCACTTTTTTGGGTCAGGCATATCACTCATACAAAAATGAAAATGTATTTCTATTCAAAGGATATGTTTACACTGAGGCCGAAAAATATTGCATACAGAATCGCCACAGTTTTTGAAATGTAACAAAGCAAGTAAAAGCGTCAATAGATTTAATTTATGCTTTTCGAATATAATTCGCCAAATACAAGCGATCATAAATTTATAACCCACATATATTCGGCGGCAAAAGAAAGTTGAAGAAAATGTGGATGAATGTGGAAATTAAAAAAAAATGTGGAAATTAAAAAAAAAGAAAAAGAGTAGCTAAGAAAGCGGCCTGAACGTCAAATTAAAAAACTGCAGATTCATTTTAATTAAGGTTAACTTTTCCCTCAAGCTATTCATACTTGAGTTCTTCTTATAAATCTCTTTAAACATTTGAACATGTCTCCAAAAATGCAATTTTCATTTTTAAATTGGATATTTTTTGGTTTTAGTGTGTTAAAGTAACCTCATCTGATCAAAAGGTTTCTTTTGCTTAAAGCATTAATATAATAGCAGAACTTAGAGATTTACTGTTTAAATTTTTGGTAAAAAGTGCCATAAAGTCTCATCATTTATTTAAACAAACTTATTGTTTTTTTTAGTTTCAATAACAACTTGGTTCAAGAAATCCTATGAACATTGCAATTTTTCAAAAAACAAAAGGGTAGTATCATTTCCATTTTTAAAAGTACCATTAAAAATGTACATAGTCATTTACAATATGGTACATCCAGACTGAGGGGTAACTAAATTTTTTAAATATTTTCTCGACCATTACTTTGCTAAACTTCAATATCATCATCTATAAGGAATAAAGCTCTTCTATATTTATTGACTTAATTACAAAAGAAATTTCAAAAAAATAAATAAATAAATAATGTAACGCTGAATTTAACATTTTTCCATAATACTTGTTTCACCTGCAACAAACAGTCAGACAACAGATAAAATATCTGTGCTATTGGTAATTGAGTGTTAGCAAATACACTCCTAGGATTTGAACCCAGATACCAAAATAGATTAGATACTTAGGTGTCTTATGATGACTTATAAGATATGTAAAAGTGTTACCATATTATTTATAATGAAGAAAAAAAATCTTAAAAAAAAAAGTTCATGTTTAACTATTTTTGATAAATAATAGATCAATAAATATCAGTTAACATTTTATTTGCTTCTTTCTAATTTATATAAAAAACATCAACTGAACATTCCAAAGGTTCATCTATTACACCATTATCATCAGTTGCTTTCAATAATTCTGAACACAGCAAAGCAAAACTAACACTTTTTACATTTATTTTTTCATAAGATTTCTAAAAACAAAACAAAAGCACGCAAAAAAATATGAAACTTAAAAGTATAAATAATTAATGTTTTAAAAAACAACATGCATAAGAAGGATCTAATTTCTGCTTTTCGAATAAAATTTGCAAAATACAAGCGATCATACAATAAAAATCCACATATCAGCAGCAAAAGAAAGTTGAAGAAAATGTGGATGAATGTCATTTTTCATTTAAAACTCACATTACTTAAACCAATACAAACCTCTTCCAAATTCAGAACACTAAAATCAATATCAATCAACTAAATTAACCTAAAAATGGCAAATCTAGATTTAAGAAATATAAAGCATTGTAAAGCTAAAATGTAAGATTGATTATTAAAGGTTAAAGATTATAAACTGTATTCAGCTTTAATTTCTTCTAACACCAACCGCCTCAACTGCTTGTTTTATTATAAGCTCATCGCATTAAAATCTATAAAATTTTGTTTATTGTGGTTTCTTTGTAAATCTTAAAAGAAAGTAGTTAAATTAGCAACTCTTTTTCAACAACTTTTATTTTTATTTCAAAACCTTAAATTTTTAAATTTTTAAATGATAAATAGTAGCTAGGAATTAAAAGAAATATAAGTGAGTATTAGAAAACATAAAAGCACAATATCTTTTCTTTATCTGGAACATCAAGAATTTCTAAAAATTATTCACAGAATAATTTATGTATGTATGTATGTATGTATGTATGTATGTATGTATGTATGTATGTATGTATGTATGTATGTATGTATGTATGTATGTATGTATGTATGTATGTATGTATGTATGTATGTATGTATGTATGTATGTATGTATGTATGTATGTATGTATGTATGTATGTATGTATGTATGTATGTATGTATGTATGTATGTATGCATGTATGCATGTATGCATGTATGTATGTATGTATGTATATTTTATTTCAGTAAATTTACTGCATAAGACATGCAATTATATCACTGGGTACAAAATGGTTAGATATGTTTTAATAAATGTATTTGATATAAGAAATATGTTAATACATACATAGTTTAAAACTAATGCACTAAATGGTTGATGAAATGGTTATATGAAATCATGAATATGTATTAACACATACACATGATTTGTGTGTTGTCTCATTCATTGTTTTCGTCATCTTTTTAGCCATTATTTTACTTTTTCTTGTTATTTACTTGATTATCTTCTTGTTTGCTACTTGCTTAATTTTTAAAAAAACTATTTTCTTTTGATGTTTTTAATACTACGAAAAACATCAAAAAAACTTTATGTTAAATGTGAAAACGTTATATTTATGATAACAAATAACAATTTTAGAAAAAGAAACGAAATACAATGTAATAAGAATAGAATATTATTTTCGCTCAGGAAAGTTTAGTATTATTTATGAAAACTTAAGTAATTCGTTATTAAATCTTTTATCCAACTATATAAAAATGACATTCCAGCGTCTTAGTAAAGGTTGGTTTCCATATAGTCGCACAACAGTCGTGCGACAACTGTAGCGGAACAACATCTGCAATATTTGTCGCACGACCAGCTGTTTCCATTAATTTTAGAAGCGATTTCAAAAGAAATGTTTGTTTTTTTTTATTACTTCCGTGAAGCCAAGAAAATAATGTTCCCAAATATATATAATTATATGACGTTTTAAAAACATACGACGGGTACTCAGATACAGTATACACAGGTTGTAATGATAACAAAACACACTAACATTAACTGGGAATATAACAAAGATAAAAAAAAAAAAAAAAAAAAAACGCTCAAGAATCAAATTTTAAAAAAAAATTATATAGTTTTTGAAAAGAACTTTGGCATTTACAAAAATTTATTTCAAAAAAACCAAATTCAAAATATCTACATAAAACTTTAGCTCAACTAATTTTTGATAAGAAATAGTTATCCAGATTACCAACAACGTAATGCTTTACATATTTTACCTCGATGTATAAGCAATCGATACACAACAGATGCTAACACTGTAAGATTAACACTAACAGATTATTTTAATCATCCAAATGGATCCTTGTCATGGCAACATAACTATGTAACTAGCTGTGGGTACAATCTAACAAGAAATAGAGTTTTTTTGGAACAATGAAAAAAAACAATCTTTTGTTTGTATTTTAATATTTTGAAATAATGGTTTAAAATATGTATAGCAAAATGTTAAACAATTGTTAACAAAAACAAACAAATTATATATCAGTTGACAATATCTGGAAATTCCAGAGCAGCTAAATATTGCTGTATGTTTATTTTAGCAACTGCTTGTGTTTTAGGAGGTAGCCTTTTGATTGTAGCACAAATGGATTTACAAAAATGTGTAATATCGTCGCTTTCTTCATGTGCACTAACTCCTAATGTTGCATTTATATTGCTCATAGTACTAAGTATTGCATCTTGTATTTTTGTATTTTCGTCAGATAGAGATCTTTTAAATTGTTTTTTTCTTATACTTATAGGAGATTTTATTTCATTTAACAATTTTTGTTGATTACGGAATGTATTCGATTTGTGTGTATTAGAAGAAATATTCAACACACTTGTATTTTCACTTAAATTTTCATTTTCTACTTCTGCCTGATTACTAACTTCTTCGTCATAGTTTATAGTTTCATAACTTATACAAGACATAGGTGATTCTGTTGTTGTTGCTTTATCTCCAACATTAGTTGTGGTATCTCTATGGTCAATGTAAATATTTAACCACGGCAAAAAAACGTACTCTTTATTGATAAAAATTCGCCCTGAGCCAGAAGGTGTACATTTTTTTTCTTCCTTAAAAAGCCTCCATAAGTCGATCTTATATTTTTGTACTTTGATTCACATTCTTGGTCAGTTAAACCAAACAAAACGCCAATGGCTGTCCAAGCATTTTTTTAAATAATATTGTTCTTAAATTCAGTATCAAATTTGTCGTACAGCACAGGATACTTCTGCACTTCCTGCATAAAACTTTCTGTGCTGATTTCTTTGATAAACCTTTCTTGTTCAAGTTCCATTTTTTGTTGATATTTGAAAATTTATTTTTTTTAATATTCCGTTTTCGAAATAATCAACCAATCATATTTTAGGGTCGCGCGATAATTGTCGTAGAAATAGAATTTTTTGTATGTCTGCGACACCTATGGCACGACCATAAAACAGTCTTGCAAGACAAAACTTGTCTCACGACCTATGTTTCCATAAGGTCGCGCGACTGTTTTGCGACAGTCGCACGACTGTCGCACGACATTTTTAAATATATGGAAACCAACCTTAAGGCACAAAGAAGCATGAGTAAACATAACACTTTCCCAACCACAAGCCTCTGACTGCGGCTTCCGTTTTTTACCACTAGTCACTTGGAGCTTTCTAAGACATTTTTTATTTATCGTGTTTTGAACATTAGGACTAATTTATGACTCATTTCATTGATTTATTCAAAAAGTGTACTTAATTCTCTGCATAATTAATTAAAAAAATTACAGCAATATTGTATAATTCATATTACAAAGTTTGTGATTTTTTAAACCACTTTCAAAATGAAGTCGACGAAAGTAATTTATAGTAAGCATCGGAGTTACCGCACCGGCGATAAAAAAATTTCGGCAAAATACGGTAAAATGCGCAATACGCATTTTTACCACATACGGTAAATCCGTTATACATTTAAAAATTTCCGGTAAAATGCGGTTTACGTATTTTCACCACAATTCGGTAAAAATGCGCATTTTACTTATGCATACTAGGGTAGGTCGAATTTACCCCGGTCTATTGCATAATATTGCAGTAGTTGGAGGTAGTTGAAATGAGATACCTCAAAAAATTTCAGCGATTCGATGAAAAATGGTTTGCGGATTTAATTTTAAATATTATTGCGATTGTACGAAAAACGCTATAAAAAGCGCGAAAAGCGGAAACTAAAATTTTTAACTGTGAAAATATCTTAAAAGTTTTCTAATCACCTTTTTTATAATTTATGATTCTAAACTTATAAAAAGTTGTTTATCTAATTTAGTAACTTTTTGAATTTATTCAAAAATATCATCATATGAATGGGAATAATATCCTTTTGACATATATGCTTGACCCATCTTTCTGCTAAGCAATTTTGTCAAGATGCAGCTGTGTCGATTCTCAAACCCGTAAACGTAATGGGATGCTTCCGATACTAATTTAACAGTTTGCTCTACACTCAGGGAGTGAGATGGGAAGTTCGGAATATCTGGCTTAACAGAATTGTCTATGAAGTATTGAATTTCTTGAATTGTAAAATGTTGCGTGGTAGGAGGTTCCGTAACGTCTGGAGCAGTGAGGTCTATCAACTCATACTAGTGATTGGCATTAAAAGTTATTACAGGAATTTTTTTCAATTCATTTTGAAAACTGGTCAAGTTCATTCTGTAAATATAAAATTGTGATCAATACTGCGTTATAATTGTGTTTAAAAGAATAATAAGATAATTTTTTTTAGTTACTAAGTCAATTAAATAATTTTAAAAAATACCTTTCTCTAAGAGTCAGTATTGATTGAAAACCATGATTTCAGATCTTGTTGTCATCATCTTTAATCATGGCATAGAGAATGTTTTCAGGTCTTAAGCAGAATGCGTTATTTTTAATGCTCTGCTTCACAATATGCATCACATCCTTAAATTGGAGAATGTTTAGTCGAACGATTGCAGAAAAAAGAAGACGAGGAGAGTCATGCAGCTTGGATGATGTCCTTATTTCAAACCATGCTGGAGCATAAACTTGAACAATAAAGTAGACTAGTTTTTTTAAAGACTGGTTTGGTTGATTGTCTCTTCTATATAAACAGAGAATGCAAGTAGCTAGAGTTAACCACCTTGCATGGTTAAGTGGACCAATTTTATAAGCAGCCCATTTACCAGCAACTTTACCAGACCCTACTCCTTTGCAATACTCAAATAAAAGTCTTTGATCACAACTAAGGTCTTTCAGTACTTCTTTTGTAATATACCCATCAACTATAGCGTTTGTGACAGGTTCAAAAAAAACTTGATGTGAATCCTGAATATTTTCAGCACATCTTATGCCAAGAAGGTCACTAAAGCTTCCTGGTCCAGTTGTTACGCCATGTAGTTTTTTAAAAAAAGTTCTTAAAGGACGTTCTTTTTGATGTAGCGCGCACCCAATGAGGTGCAGTTTTCGTTTTAACAACTCTTCAAGTTTTACCACTAAACCACTTATTGGGCCAGTATTGGTAGCAGTATTATCAAGAAGAACTGCCTGAATACTTTCAACACTGTTAAATTCTTGTAAAACACTGAACGTCTCTTTTGCAAGTACTAAACCAGTTGCGCCAATAATAGGAATTGTTCTATGAGTCAAATAGGTTCCAGTAGATTTTCCATCTTCATAAGTAAATGTGAGGTGACGTTCAGGTTCAATAGATTTTTTGAGGAATTCTCCTTCAGGTGAGTTTATTATGCAAGAAGTTTGAGTGGTCTGATCAAGTTTGCTATCCACACCTAGGCAAATTAACTAATTTTTTTTTTTTAGATCTTTACCTTCACTAACTCTCTTGACTTGTGCTTTAGCCCTATCTAATTTGCACTCGTCTATCAAGATGTGATTGATATCAACATCTTTTCTCAAAATATGTTTAATGTCATGTAGTAAAGCATTTGCAAGAGCTGCACCTAAGTTTGACGAACACTCATTTCTGACTAATTCCATAGCAAACCTGGGAAGTTTAATTAAGTTGTAGTCTCCAGGAAATTTCTTTATTGGTTGCCATTCAGCTTCTTCCTGAAAGAAATAGCAGCATACAAAATTTGCGTGTACTTAAAATATATCAATAAAGTTACAATAAGTTTACCTCAGTTTCAGTTGAACAGCTAGCTTCTTCAGATGATATTGTTTGTTGTATGAGTGATTCTGCTTTATCAACTACCCTTTGAGATAATTGTTGTCGCTCAATATCAATCCTCTTGTTTCTTTTGAAAGCTACTTTATCAACTGATGAAAGTTGATAAGCTCCTTTTGGACCAGTTTTCTGCCTCTGATCTCGAAGATAAGCTTTATCTTCAAGAGGTACTTTCCCGTTTTGAGGGCAAATACATATAATATGTTCTTCTGAGCTACTTGCTTTATTGCATAATACTTTTCTATCACTGCAAGGTAGCGTATCCAATGAACAAGAACAAGCAGAAATATCGAAAAGCTTATCCAAATTTGCATCAAGACTTCGTTTGGTACTTGCTCTACCATGCTTGCGATTAATGTTTTTCACTAGAATGAGAAGATCCTTCACCTTTCTAGCAATAGATTTGTCGGTTATTAGAGGTAGATTAGGATTCACTGCAGCCCAAATTGATTTTAAATTATTTTTAATTTGCTCAGTAACTTCTATGATATCTGCGGTTGGCTTTACATGATTAAGATAGTAGTAATATTGAATAACCTGTCTGTAAGTACTTGGCTCCGTCATTAATAATTCACATGGACCACCACCATACCTCTTTCCACTTGTTTTTCGTCTAATAGGTGTAACTATAATTTTCGGCATTTTTTTATTGTTGATAATATTTGTAATTCTTGTTGAAGTTTTTGTTTACAATTTTATATTTATCTGTTTACATTTAACAATCGCCAGATGCGCTAAATTTGATTGGCTACTGTAACTTAATAAACATTTTTATTGGTTGTATTATACAGTATTGGACAAAACATTTGCAACGAACAATGCTAAAAAGTGTTCCTAATTTTACATGTCTTAAAAACGAAACGAACTATACTACCACAGCAAACAGTTCAGGAGTCTGGAGTCATAGCATGCCATGACATGAGCAATCAGCTGACAGGTGACAGCACACAGGCAGAATTTCGTTGACAAGTGCCATTTTGCAGCGGACAAAACAAGTGCAACTTTTTTGGTTTGTTTCATTTTCTTAAGTCTGGTCCTTGTCAACGTCACGGAAGTTTTTTAATAATTAAAGGAAGTATCCAGAAGTTTCCAGAAGCATGCAGAAGCTTCCAGAAGTTTTCTTCCGAAGAAGCATCTGGAAGCATCCAGTAGCATCCAGAAATTTTTTTTTTTTTATGACTTCAAGTGCAAAAATGGCTCCCGACAGTCTTGGATTGGAACTAAGAAAGAAAAATGCGTATTGTGCATCTTTACATTTAAAACTTTTTGATTACGTAAAAATGCATAATACGCACTAATAACGTAATACACGTAATAGCGTAATACGCATTTTTAAATACACTAAAACGCGTATTTTTTAAATACGTATAACGCATTTTTACGCTTTCTAATTACAGAAAGATGGTAAAATTGCATAAAAAAGCGTAAAAACGGTAAAAATCTGTAATTCCAGTAATTTGTAATAAAAGCTTGTATAAGTGGTAAATATGAGTAAAATAGCATGAAAACCGGATTTTCAGAGTAAAATGCGACATTTTTTGATGAAAAAATGTTTTGAATTACTCAAAAAACATGAATGTGTTTTGTGGTTCATTTAACTATTTACTATTGAAACATTGTAATTTGCATTCTTTTTAACATTTACAATTCCACTTTTTCTTTCAGATCTAACCACTTAAAGTTAACAATCCTAGCACTTAAAGATAGCGATTTTTTTACCAGATGCAAAAAGCTGATAGTTAAAGTAAGGAATAGAAACTTCAAGAAAAGAGGAGCTCAAGCAGAGGCTGATAAGTCCAGTACCATAAGAGGATTCTTTGGGCCTATTAACAAAAACAAAAGGTTTAATAGCCTCCCCTATGCTGCATCATCAAGTCGCTGAATAAAAATGGATGACTTAACTGAAACCATAAAGTGGCCTTCACAAAGTGCACAACAATTGAATTTGATACCATCCTTGCCCTAGCACTAGTCCTCTCTAACCTGCCGTTTCACGTTATTGAAACTGCTGGCTTCAAAATGCTTCTGAGTTATCTGGTCATACTTCGCTAGAAACAATAGACCTTGACAAAGCTGTAGATCCAGTGGAACTTCATTTTTTGAAAGAAAAGAGGCAGGTTT